>NC_140560.1:39121087-39221193 GCF_057381845.1 Rhamphochromis longiceps | reverse complement strand
GCCGACACATCAGAGTCAGCGAGCTGTCGGCTTTCAGCGATTGTAATCGATAAATCGATTATCCAAACCCACCCAGTTATCAGCGCCCTCTCTGGGCTGCAGTTACTTTTCTTATGCAGGAGCAGGCAATGATCACAGGCGTGTAAATAACTGGACACGAGCGTATCACACAAATCTTATCCTGCAGTGTACTTCTGACACTTCATGCCGGGGTGGTTAGCACGAGCCGCTCTGCACACGTCCTCGGGGAGTCTGCAGGCTCCCACTCCCACTCAGGGCCCAGATTTAAAACTAGCAGCACGTAGAAGGACGGGCCTGACGTGTAACTTCGCCGGTGCCGGACAGGAAGTGTGCGAGCTGACGTCAGAGCAGTGGCAATAACGGCAGAATCAAGCTGAGCAGCCTCGTCGCTGAGCTTCTGCAGCTGTTTCATAACCTTCAAAATCCCCCTGAGTCAGCAGGATCATTCACCACAGGCAAGGATTTGGGAGGTTTCCACTTCAAAGCAGGTCTGACAGGATGTTTCCTCCAATGTTGGTGTGAGGAACAACGGGAACATCCATCCAGCTTATTAAACACGTATCCAGGCTCGGTGAGGAGCCGAGCCCAGCTGCTCCAGGATGAAACTTACAGCTTTACTGAGCTGTGCAAAAGTCTTAAGCCACGCCTCGTTTCTTCATATGCTGCAGGAAAAAGGTGCAAACTTACAGGAAATACAGGAAATAAGGCAAAAACAGAGCACGAGTGATGTTCTCCTCTGTGAGGATCTCCAGGCTTCGTCTGTGTCAGCATGACCTCACACTGCTTCAGTCATGCTGAGGTCCATCCAGGTGTGCTTTCCCTGCACCGGCAGTGTGTTTGTGCGGTGGATCGAACTCTGAAGTTCATCAGTTTTATCACCTCCACCTCACAGACGATCACGCTGTTGCTGATTCTGCTGCTCAGCTCTTCACCTGCACCCTCAGGACACTTCAGGAATTTAATCTGAAACTTTAATTTCAGCAGTTCAGTGTTTACGTCATATTCCTGTGTTTTAATGATCAGATCTTTATAATGTTTAAACAAAGGCCACGGACTCTGAACAGGAAGTAATCAGGAAATAAGCTGCTGTAAGTGTGTGTGTGTGTGTGTGTGCGCGTGTGTGTGCGTGTGTGTGTGTGTGTGTGCGCGTGTGTGTGCGTGTGTGCGTGTGTGTGTGCGCGTGTGTGTGCGTGTGTGCGTGTGTGTGTGTGCGTGTGTGTGTGTGTGTGCGTGTGTGTGCGTGTGTGTGTGTGTGTGCGTGTGTGTGTGCGTGTGTGTGTGTGTGCGTGTGTGTGCGTGTGTGTGTGTGCGTGTGTGTGTGTGTGCGTGTGTGTGTGTGCGTGTGTGTGTGTGTGTGCGTGTGTGTGCGTGTGTGTGTGTGTGTGCGTGTGTGTGTGCGTGTGTGTCTGTGTGCGTGTGTGTGCGTGTGTGTGCGTGTGTGCGTGTGTGTGTGTGTGTGCGTGTGTGTGTGCGTGTGTGTGTGTGTGCGTGTGCGCGTGTGTGTGTGCGCGCGCGTGTGTGTGTGTGTGTGTGTGTGTGTGTGTGTGCGTGTGTGTGTGTGTGCGTGTGTGTGTGTGTGTGTGTTGAGAAATCCTGGACTCCTTTTACTCAGCAGGAGATTCTCCAGTTTTATTTCCTGCTCCTGGTTAAACTATGTAAACATTTCCCCCATCTGGGTTTTTTCTTCTGCATTAAAAACAATTAAAGCTGAGCTCCAGGTGAGCTCCTCCTTCCTGCTCTTTTGCCAAATAAAGCCCCAAAATAAATCTTAAATAAATAAAAACTCATTAAATGTAAACGTCACACTGAGTTCAGAGTCACGCGTACACAGCAAAATCTCCAGTGTTAAATTAACACTGGAGAGTGTCTATATGGGTCCACACCTCTGAGTGTTAAATACAACACTGTTGAGTGTTAAATTCAGAATCAGAATCAGAATCAGAATCAGAATCAGAAAGGGTTTTATTGCCAAATGTTGAGCAGGTTTACAACATTAGGAAATTGCTGCGGTGCTTCAGTGCAAACATACTGTCATAAATTACGCTTAAATAGACATGGAAATAAAAATAAGAATAAGAATTAAAAGTGTTAAGTAGATAGATAGATATATACATGATATATACATGAGTGCAGGTGGTGATCAGTGCAAACATGGAATGATGCAGTGACACAGCGTAGGGTCATGTGTTAGTGGTGGGAACAGTCATGTGGTTATTGTTCATGTGTCCAACAGCAGAGGGGAAGAAACTGTTCTTATGGCGAGAGGTTCTGGTGCGAATGGACCGGAGCCTCCTGCCTGAGGGGAGCAGGTCAAACAGACTGTGTCCAGGGTGAGAAGGGTCAGCTGAGATCCGAGCTGCACGCCCCAGTGTCCTGGAGGTGTACAGGTCCTGCAGAGATGGGAGTCTGCAGCCAATCACCTTCTCAGCAGAGCGCACAACACGCTGCAGTCTCTGTTTGTCCCTGATAGTGGCTCCAGCGTACCACACGGTGATGGAGGAGGTGAGGATGGACTCGATGATGCAGTGTAGAACTGCATCATCGTCCATGTTGGCAGGTTGAATTTCTTCAGCTGCCTCAGGAAGTACATCCTCTGCTGGGCTTTCTTAATGATTTTCTAACACTGGAAAATAACTCAAAATGTTAGAAATATTCCAGTGTTAGAAAATCAGCACTGCTCAGTGTTAGCCATTGTTAATCTTCAAAACTGACTAAGTTACTTTTAAACATATAACACTGTCAAAAGTGTTAATTTAACACTCAACAGTGTTGTATTTAACACTCAGAGGTGTGGACCCATATAGACACTCTCCAGCGTTAATTTAACACTGGAGATTTTGCTGTGTAGATATGTGTTTAAATGAGACCCCGCTGCAGTAAAAGCCTCTAAAAACAACTTACACAAATATTACATTCCTACTTGCAAAACTTTTAAATTCCCATTACTGAAACTTCCAGCACTGATGATGCAATCAGCATGATGTCACGTCGAGTCACCTCCTGAGGTGCAGCCACGCTGTGAGCTCAGAGACGAGCGTGCGCACGACCTTCTCACGCATCATCATTAAACATCTTGAAGTGAATTGTGCCTGACAGGAAGTGCTGTCTGATCCATTTCCAGGTCCCAACGCTCACCGAGAGTGCAAATGTTCAGCTCCAGTCAAACGATGAGTGCAGCTGTTCTCCAGCTGTTACAGTAAACTTCAGCTCGGTATTTAAAATTGATCTACATGAAGATCTCTGAGTGAAGGGCGGAGAGGACTCACACACAGCTGTGCTGCAACTCTGGATGGAGTTCATGCTGAGGGTCGCTGATGGGCGGAGACAGACCCCGTCACGTGACAGGAAGAAGATGCTGATGATCGGTCCGTGGCTCAAGGTTGGCCATAAACCCACTGCTGTTTGGATTACTCTCTGAAAAAGCTCAACATCCTCGAGTTCTTGCACATAGATTGTTCCACAGGGTTCAGTGCTAGGACCAGTTCTGTTTACATTATACATGCTTCCCTTAGGCAGCATCATTAGAAGATGTTAAGGAATATATTCTAAAACACTTCTTCAGTAAAGACTCAGAGAAGAGAAACACACAGAACTTGCTAGCAAGGGCAGCTCCCTACTAAGAGACTCCAGTGAGAGAACTGCCCCGGTCTTTATTTTATACTCCATTGAGCGTATGTGTGTGCGTGTGTGTGTGTGTGTGTGTGTGTGTGTGTGTGGGGGGGGGGGGGGGGGTCAGAGTGTGGCCCCATAAACAACTTCCCTTAACCTGCTGGTCTGGAAAATCCAGCAGTTCATCTATATGTAAAGAAGCACTTAAACTAAAACAGACATAGCTACGTTAATCCTACCGTAAAGCAATAAGACAAGGTACGAGCTCTCATGCTCCCAGGACGTGGGGGTGAACACCCTAGAGTGTTACAGACCTCCTAGGATGAAACATTCTTTCAATATGCCACCAACTATATACTTGTACACACACACGATTACATGCAGCATTCTACCATATGCAAACTTATATCACTAAAAGATTATACTGACTACTAAATACAATTTTCCATTGACAGAAGACATAGCATACATTTACACTGCTATGCAGATGACACCCAGCTCTATCTGTCCATGAAGCCAGATAACACACACCAATGAGTTAAACTGCAGGAATGTCTTAAAGACATAAAGACCTGGATGGCCGCTAACTTTCTGCTTCTTAATTCAGATCAAACTGAGGTTATTGTACTCGGCCCTGAAAATCTTAGAAATATGATATCTAACCAGATCCTTACTCTGGATGGCATTACCTTGGCCTCCAGTAACACTGTGAGGAACCTTGGAGTCATGTTTGACCAGGACATGTCCTTCAATGCACATATTAAACAAATATGTAAGACTGCTTTCTTCCATTTGTGCAACATCTCTAAAGTTAGAAATATCCTGTCTCAGAGTGACGCTGAAAAACTAGTTCATGCATTTATTACTTCCAGGCTGGACGACTGTAACTCATTATTATCAGGATGTCCTAAAAACTCCCTGAAAGCCTTCAGCTGATCCAAAATGCTGCAGCAAGAGTCCTGACAGGGACTAGAAAGAGAGCAGATTTCTCCTGTTTTGGCTTCCTGTTAAATCCAGAATTCAAAATCCTGCTCCTCACATACAAGGTCTTAAATCAAGGGCGTAGATTTGGTTTTGGCGTTGGGGGGGGGCGGATGATTCAACCACCGAACCCTGGCCTGTTTCTTTTTTTTCCTTTTTTGCTTCTTGATAAAAAAGGAGAAATATACTTGCCTACATATGCTATTCTACCTGCTTTTAAACCATTTAAAATTACAGTTCATAGTTTTATAAGTGAATTATATAATGTTACATTACTATTAAACAAATGACTGACTAAGTATTTTAGGCTTTAGTTTACTTCAGCCATATTCCATATAAATCAGGTATCATACAAACATAAAAATAGCTTCAAATACAGTCATGACAATAAAAGAATATGACTTTAAGGACTTAACAACATTACTTCAGTTACACCAACATCTCTGACACATCAGCACTAAGGAAACACTGAATGACCTGCTGGGTTTTGTCCATAAAACTACTCGTCTAAGATTACCACAAAGTAAAAGATCTCTCAGCAACATTATGCAACAGTTTAGGCACTGTTGCCCCGATCAACTCAGTGAGCTGGGATTTTTATTCTAAACATGAACTACTGTTACAGCAACAGACATTAATCCTACTGGTGTCCCACACAACAACTCAATGTCCACTATGTGAAGCAGCCAAACACAGGCCTGCTCCTCTCACTAACTGAGATAAACTGCTGGCATATTGGTTTTACATCTATGCTGTCCAGTGTCTGCTGGTGGACACACAGCAGCATTGTTTAATCTCATTTGAGTCATTGTTGACTTTAGCATGTTTTTAGTCTTCTGAGAGCACTGAAGCTTCTTTCAGCCTCAGTACCTGCGTTTTATCCTCAGATTAAATTATTATTCTGTGCCTGATGTGCCTCACCTTTGGCCCTGGCTCCTCCCCTCTGACTGCACTAGGACATATTGCCACCTGATAAAATAACACATGGATTCGTGCCATATAAAAAGTGAGACGTGTCAATTCAGATTCTTTGTCAAATATACACTAATGAATCAGTTTACATCAGCAGCCTGACAATTGTCAAACAGGATCCCACAGCTGTTTATGTTTTTGAACACATTTTGCACAGAGAGACATTTTTTGAAAAATGTATTGACAGCAATGTTGAACATTATTACACAGGATAAAACAACTACATGTAAAATAATTACACCGTGACGCCTCTGCCTTTGTAAATGGAGGGACAGTAACTGCATGTTTATATGTAAGCGTGTAAAACCTGCAGACAGTCAGATTAACAGTATTTTGTCTCTATCTGCCATTCTGTAATTCATCTCATGTAAACGTGGCGCGCAGCGTGACGTGAAAAAGGGCACATACCTTTGATGTCGCGTGACGAACTCCGTATTCCTCGTCCACACGTAAACGGAAAAAAATGAGTTTTAAAAAATCTCAGAACAGCCGCATGTTCAAAAATACCCGTGTAGGTGTGGACGCAGCGTAAAAGAGTTATTAGTGAGAATTACAGGTAGTAATAAAATAAACTACTAAGCTCAGAGAAGTTACTCTTAAGTTGATCCATAGATGTTATCTGGTAAAGACATATCTGGTTAAATTTAAGAAAAATATTGACACTCTTTGTACTTTTTGCAGCAATGCAGAGGAACCAACATGTCATGTATTTTGGATTGATCTAAATAATTTTATAAACACCAAAATTGATGCCTCGTGTAAACTGAAGTTTCAACATATTCTATTTGGCCTCTCACATACCGACAAAATAAATCGAAAAAAGATATATTATCAATCTTCTGATTTTTGTCTAATTGGCTAATTTTGCCGCAAAATACGGCAGAAGGGGGCGGTCAAAGAGTGACCCTTCAAAAGTAAGTACTGAATATTATGTCCCTTATTTATGTGCGAATGTTTAATAATGAAGAACATTAAAACATTACTGGTGGAGTCACACATGTGTCCACTGCACCATCTGGAACTCTTCTTGTTTACACTCGTAATAACACAAACACTAAATCCTGCTTCTCTGTGCTGTTGTGTAGCAGTGTGTATACCTGAGACTGTCACCTGTCTGTCTGTCCTGCACTCTCTCTCTCTGTTTCTTTCTCTCTGATTGTGGAATAAAAGTATGAACGTGTGTTTATAAGTTACACTTGTGTCTGAATCCTGCAGCTTATCACACATTTGATTTCCATGTGTGACGACTGCAAGTGTCCAGAGTGAGGACAGACTGAGGGACACACTGCTGCACATCATCTGTGAGGCTTTGCAGCCCTGATGATCCACCAGGACAAACTCAGCAGTGTGTGAGGAAGAGGAGGAGGAAGAGCCAGCAGCAGCTGACAGATGGAGAGAATAGACAGACTGTTCCCTGTTTGTGAAGGACTGCTAGGAAAGTTTAGAGATTTTCAAAGAGATTTGAAATTAAAAAAAAAAAAAAAAAGATTTACTTTGCCTTGTTTGCAGTGGCGTGTCCAGCAGGGTGGCCTGGGGGGGCACAGGCCACCCCCCGCCAACCAGACTGGCCAGGTGGCACCCCAAAGCTAAAACAATGAAATTCAATGAAATCAAATGTACAATTATGTTTTCACAGTGATGCTCAGATATCCGAGTGTAAGTGAATGCAGCATCGGCTTCTGGACTATGAGCATCACGTTAGCAAAGGTAGGAGAGCCAAGTGTAACCCAGTGTTAATTTGGTTATCTGATATTGTGTGATATTCAGTATATATGTATATATCTATATTGGGTATAAAATGTTCTTCAGTGATTTTGAGGTTTTTTTATTGCTATTGGTTTGCGGCTGCTTTACGTCGACTTTTGTAGTACATCCAAGTGGGAGGGGCTACGAGCTCACATGGCTTGTAGCTGTGCCAGAGAGCAAGCTTGGGTGAGCTAGCGGGGAATATCTCCTTCTGCAGTAGCCTTAAAAAAGACTATTGTTCGTTCTCCTGCCAGACGCCTCGCTGCTGCGCTGCCTCGCTGCCTCGCTGCTGCCATTAAAGGACCGGCGGCTGCCATTCATTCATCCATCTGGACCTCGATTATTTGGACCGAAGTACTCACACACACGCCCGCACTCAGTGCCATACACTCTCTTTATTTTGCTGGCCAGCTAACACCATTGTTGTTGTTGTTGTTTTTCGCATTCACAAAGACTATCCAAAGACATTTTGGTTATTGTCAAATAGACACTCTGATTACGCACTGAGGAGGTTGTGGTGTTACAACCCCAGGACTGAGAAAAAGGACTCTTTACACAATATATTCACTTGTCTCCTGGTTAGGAGAAGAGGCTATTGATGGAAATAAAAAAATTTCTTTTCTTCTTCTTCTTGCCTTTGTTTACATTGTATCCCAGAGAAGTTTTAAGTTGTTCAGGTTGAAACATTTGCACTTAGAGTCGGTTAAGTTTCCTTTGATGTATCAGTGTCAAGCTGATGTTTAAGAGGGTATGTTAAGGACGGATGTGCTCCAGTCCATCAATCCTTTAAAGTGCTGGACACCGATGGTAAATTGCCATCAGACCCTAAATAAATTGTCCTCTGCTGTTATCCATATTGCTTCTCTCATTCTTTGGTGAGTAGACGTCTTGGTTACACAAGCACGAAAGAGGCACCGCAGAAAACAATTTTTCAGCGAAAGATTAACAGGTTAACATACTGGACTGGCCATCAGGCATACCGGGCATTTGCCGGTGGGCTGATGACTTATTTATTTATTTTTGTAATGTCATGAACAATGAGAGGTGGTGGATTGGCCAGATGCTGGCAGATCTGTAAAAATAACTCAGTTGTTTGGTTTCTCTGGCGGAGTTTCCACAGAGGCCAGCAGGTGGATGAGGGAAAGGAGAGGCAGGAGCAGAGACCCGAGGCGGCCGCCGGTCCGAGTGTCAGGTGAACTGAACTTCAGGTAAGAAGTTATAACCTGCAGTTCAGATATAAACGAAGTTTAGGTGGAGTTTATTTTCGTCATGCTGACTTTTTCGTACTGCGTGCTAGCTAGCATGACAGAGTTTCTATACAGCTGGGTGGTGCTATGATGTTACTGATAGTGAACTTTATTTTATTCATAAGGTTAGTTAGTAGAGTTGCCAACGGCTCCTTAAAAATGGAATGGTCCGTCATTCAGAGAAAATATTACGCGTTTCGTATTGAGCTGAGAAGAGACGCAGTTTGTCCTGGACTTCAGCTACAATGGAAAAAGACACAAAGCTGGAGTTATTCTGTGTTTACGCTGCACAGCTGCCTCTTCTTCTCTCATCCCCTCCCTCTCCTGTTGCTACTTCAGTCATGAAACTGATCAATGATCAGCTGATCGGCTCTCTTGTTTGTTTATCGCCCACTTTGCGCCAGAAAGAGGAAACCAGCGGATGTCGCGCTAAACAACAGCAGCAGGTTTAAGCTTGATCAGCTGTTGTTAGAATTGATTTAATATTAATTTCTAGTATCAGCTGATGTTTGCTGGAGCCACAGCTGTAAAGCTGCTGGTCATGATGTCGGTTTGGATATGTGGTGAGAGGGAAACATGAAGATGAAACCAGGAGATGTCCTTACTGAACCATCAGAGCTGTGATGGAGAAACAGGTTTACCTTTTAGGTGACATGGATGAGTTGAAGTTATGAACTGTTTCTGAGAGACAAATAACACCAGGATCCTTTTCTAAGCAGCTGACAGCTGGTAACTGTGCAGGGGCGGGTCTAGCAAAGTGTTGCCAGGGGGCAGGTAGGGCATTAACAGGGAGAGGGGGGCACAAAGAAATACTTTCTTATTCTCATTTAAAATGTCTAGTATTAACCCCGATTCTTTTGTCCCCGTGACAGAACAGATAAAACCAACTCATAGTGTTAAAACATTTATATTTCTTTTTATTCAATCATCTTCCGGAAGAGAGAGCACAGCTCAAACGCCAGTTGCAGCTCTAACATTTTTAGCTCCACATGTGTCTTATATGGTATTATTTCTGTACTTTGCACGTCACACAGTTTCAAACATTGCTTATATGGCAAAGTTCCTCTTTTCTGTGTCTTATCTATTAATATGCCTGTGCACTAAAACTTCCTGTTTTTTAGTCTGGCTGAGCACTTTGTGAGTCAAAAGTGGCCTTGCTCTACAAGCCTTCATTATTAAAGTACATAAAACAATATAATAGGAAAAGAAGGATACTAAGGATATTGATTTCATGACACTAGCTTTTATTAAATAATTATCTGAATCTTGCAAACAAAGTTTTTATCTGAGGTAAAAATCAAATCAAATTCAAATTTTATTTGTCACGTACACAGTCATACATAGTACGATATGCAGTGAAATGCTTGGACAACTGCTCGTGACCTAAAGAAAAAAGAAAAGGCTATGAATAAGATAGGAAATAAATATGAAAATTAAAAAGGGTAAATTTAACTAGGAAGGAAGAAAATAAAATATAAAAATTAAAGTTAAAAATGAAATAACTGTACAACACAAATTAGAATGAAGGGTAAATTTAACTGGGAAAGAATGTATAGAAATCATACATATACCAACAAGACTGTACATCACTGTCACAACAGCGTTT
This sequence comes from Rhamphochromis longiceps, assembly GCF_057381845.1. Lineage (NCBI taxonomy): Eukaryota > Metazoa > Chordata > Actinopteri > Cichliformes > Cichlidae > Rhamphochromis > Rhamphochromis longiceps. The sequence goes on along the minus strand of NC_140560.1, from coordinate 39,211,011 downwards.
GTTTTCATTCAAAGGCTTTATGGCTTTAATACCTGGGGCCAATTTTCTGTCCCAGTCCAGCCCTGCAGGTTAATACTGGCAGTGTCACCATGCCAGCTGACTGCATTTCATCATCAGCCAGTGTTGTTCTTTATCAATATTACCAAAGTTTACCATAAGGCAGCATAGAAAGTATTTACTTGCTTTCAGGTTTTATTCAAATGTTAGTCTTTTCAGTTGTTTCTCCACTTTTTTCCTGTTTCAAAATCAAACACCAGTTTGTGAGAAGATTATCTTCTTTTTTTAACAGGCAGATAAAGTTTTACATTGGCATTGGCTAATTTGTCAATTGTTTGTTACAAATGTTCGTATTTTAATATTCAAAATGTTTTTGCCCAAAACATGTCAGTAAAAATACTATGCAAATATTGCTGTCCTTGACTGCTGAATAAACACTGACTGATTGTATCTCTTGTACTTTTTCAACACAGTATCTAAAAACTTTGCACCGTAGTGGTTAAAATCTCATTCTAAGAAGAGTTAAAAGCGCATTCAGTTATTAGTTTTACAGGGTTATTGAATTATGGTTAACAGTGGGTAGAATTGTTTTTTAACATTATCAGCCAGTTACATCTGCCACCCTTCTCCAAATCTGTGAGAAGTGGAACGAAAATCAGACATGATTCCGAACATTTTTAACAAATAAATAACTGAAAAGTGGGTGTGCGTGATTATTCAGCCCCCTGAGTCAATGCGATGTGTTATGTGTGTATGATGATGACTCCTGAAACGTCAATGCTCGGACGTCCAGGAGTCCAACATATTTCAGCTTTTAAAGGACAAATAGGTGCATCAAGTTTTCTACTCTTCACTATTTTTCAGTCGTTTTGTGGGCTCATCTTCATCCTCAACCTCATCCTCAACCTCATCCTCATCTTCATCCTCAACTTCATCCTCATCTTCATCCTTAACCTCATCCTCAACTTCATTCACAACTTGATCCTCATCTTCATTCTCAACTTCATCCTCAACTTCATTCACAACTTGATCCTCAAATTCATCTTCAAATTCATCCTCATCTTCATCCTCCTCTGCTTTAAGGGGAGGTGTGGCATTGAAGTATATACTGCAATGATCTGCTATTTCGTCATTACGAACACTCAGATCAGAGACTTCAACATTTCTGCTGATGACCAGATCCAGAGTGTGACCTCCTTTATGTGTTGGGCTTTTTACATGTTGCGTAAGACTGTTATTGTTCAATATAGACGAAAATCTTTTTTTGGTTTTGTTCTTCAACTTTTTATCAAACCAGATATTAAAATCTCCAGCCAAAATGATGCCGTCTTTGCATTTTGCAGAAACGTCCTGCAAGAGGCTTTCAAACTCCGGCCGGAAATCTTTGAATTTCGTCTGCGGAGGGCGATACACACCGATGACCAGGACAGGTTGGTAACCAGTTCGCTTCAGCCTTACAGCCACATATTCAAAGTGTTTGGCTGAGATCAGATTAATTTTTTTACCCTTGTAAAGGGTCTTTAAGAATAAAATCGCGACGCCACCTCCTCTTTTGTTCTCTTCCCTCGTAAACTGAACAAATTTGTACTCTTCAGTTAACATGTCTCGAAGGACCTGATCCTTGTGCTTCTTCTTTTCATTTTTCATCCACGTCTCTGTTAAAATTAATACATCTTTGTTTTTCTCTAATAAACCCTTCAATTTTTCCTTTTTCCTTTTAATCGAGCGAAAATTGATCAGCACCCAGCTTCCAGCATCTCTTGCATTCTTCTGCTCGTTAAATTTCCTTTTAGCAGCACCATTACCATCATCACTATCACGGCAGTCAGCTGGGGGCACATAGTTTTTATCTTTCTTTGTGTCATCAACACCACTCTCCTCACTTGGTTGATTACTTTCTTCCTCGTTGTCACCACCACTCCTTGTTTCGGAGGCAGACTGTTCTTCACCTGCTTGTTGAGCTAGCTTGATCACCTTGTCTCTGTAAAAGAACCCAGTGAAGGTCGAGTCAGTGTGATTTCAGCTGTAAGTCGTCACCAAAAACAACAAACAGGACTCGTACCAGATTTACCTAAAACAGCTGGAATGCAGCAAATTTACTAATGAAATCCTGCCTGACTGTGACATGATGTTGTTTATAGTTTCCTTGGAGATTATTTATGGAGGACTTAGTAATTCAGAACAATGGATGTAAGTCTGTGCTCCAACCTGGCAGATTTGCTGTGACCGTGCCAAATTCTTTAAAGGATATGAGTTCAATTCAGGCATCGTTAGGTTGATCTACTGTTGTAACTCATGGTTAGTGAGCATCAGGGTTTTAAACTGGGTCATATGTTGATTTGGGGGGGGGGGGGGGGGGGGGGGGGGCCACACAGAGAAGAGTTTGAGAACAGTTTCCAAACCTCAGCACCCAGAAACTAACTCCAAACACAACACAAAGGCAGTGACAGCAGTGATCCAGGTGTTTTCACAGCTGATCACCTAATGTGTCGTCATCGATGACGTCTGAAGCCTCGCAGGTTCAGAAAGTGGTTCGAGTGTCGCTGGGCTTTATGAACATGGATCCCTGCCACATGTGCCACATGTGCATGGTGGAGTTTCACCTGTGACATACAGTGGGGCAAAAAAGTATTTAGTCAGCCACCGATTGTGCAAGTTCCCCCACTTAAAATGATGACAGAGGTCAGTAATTTGCACCAGAGGTACACTTCAACTGTGAGAGACAGAATGTGAAAAAAAAATCCATGAATCCACATGGTAGGATTTGTAAAGAATTTATTGGTAAATCAGGGTGGAAAATAAGTATTTGGTCACCTCAAACAAGGAAAATCTCTGGCTCTCACAGACCTGTAACGTCTTCTGTAAGAAGCTTTTCTGTCCCTCACTCGTTACCTGTATGAATGGCACCTGTTTGAACTCATCATCTGTATAAAAGACACCTGTCCACAGCCTCAAACAGTCAGACTCCAAACTCCGCCATGGCCAAGACCAAAGAGCTTTCGAAGGACACCAGGAAAAGTATTGTAGACCTGCACCAGACTGGGAAGAGTGAATCTACAATAGGCAAGCAGCTTGGTGTGAAAAAATCAACTGTGGGAGCAATCATCAGAAAATGGAAGACATACAAGACCACTGATAATCTCCCTCGATCTGGGGCTCCACGCAAGATCTCATCCCGTGGGGTCAAAATGATCATGAGAACGGTGAGCAAAGATCCCAGAACCACACGGGGGGACCTGGTGAATGACCTGCAGAGAGCTGGGACCAAAGTAACAAAGGTCACCATCAGTAACACACTACAACGGCAGGGAATCAAATCCCGCAGTGCCAGACGTGTTCCGCTGCTGAAGCCAGTGCATGTCCAGGCCCGTCTGAAGTTTGCCAGAGAGCACATGGATGATACAGCAGAGGATTGGGAGAATGTCATGTGGTCAGATGAAACCAAAGTAGAACTTTGTGGTATAAACTCAACTCGTCGTGTTTGGAGGAAGAAGAATACTGAGTTGCATCCCAAGAACACCATACCTACTGTGAAGCATGGGGGTGGAAACATCATGCTATGGGGCTGTTTTTCTGCCAAGGGGACAGGACGACTGATCCGTGTTAAGGACAGAATGAATGGGGCCATGTATCGTGAGATTTTGAGCCAAAACCACCTTCCATCAGTGAGAACTTTGAAGATGAAACGAGGCTGGGTCTTCCAACATGACAATGATCCAAAACACACCGCCCGGGCAACAAAGGAGTGGCTCCGTAAGAAGCATTTGAAAGTCCTGGAGTGGCCTAGCCAGTCTCCAGACCTCAACCCCATAGAAAATCTGTGGCGGGAGTTGAAAGTCCGTGTTGCTCGGCGACAGCCCCAAAACATCACTGCTCTCGAGAAGATCTGCATGGAGGAATGGGCCAAAATACCAGCTACTGTGTGTGCAAACCTGGTAAAGACCTATAGTAAACGTTTGACCTCTGTTATTGCCAACAAAGGTTATGTTACAAAGTATTGAGTTGTATTTTTGTTATTGACCAAATACTTATTTTCCACCCTGATTTACGAATAAATTCTTTACAAATCCTACCATGTGGATTCATGGATTTTTTTTCACATTCTGTCTCTCACAGTTGAAGTGTACCTCTGGTGCAAATTACTGACCTCTGTCATCATTTTAGGTGGGGGAACTTGCACAATCGGTGGCTGACTAAATACTTTTTTGCCCCACTGTAGTCGAGCTTGTTTTCTTGGAGAAGGGTTTCCCTTTGAGCTGATCTCTCGCAGTTACACAGGATACTCCCGGAGCCGACTGGACTTCTTCGAGTTTGTGAAGACGCTTCATCCGAGAACCTTCTTCAGTTTTAAGACCAAATGGTGGAGAGTCCCACGTATGTAAACCCCAGTGGGAGGGGGGCGTGTCCCAGAGAGGGTTGTTGGCACGCTATTGACTATGTGTCTCATCGCGACGTGAGAGGCCATAAGAAGATTTCATTGGTTGTTTAACACCTACAGGAAGTCAGAGCTGTGGTGGAGTCATTTTATATATAGAGAGAAAAACTTACTCAATGTTGCTGAATTGCTGAAAAAGGTCCCAGATGAACTTTTTGATCTTGTCAGCTGCAGCTCTCAGTGATTCGCTGGCTTCGGTCACATGATTCTTCCAGATTAATTCTATCGACATTTGAATGACTTCAGGAAGTGGCAACTCCTTTCCACCATCTACAGATCCAACCTGACCGTCAGAGAGAACAGGTTACAACAGAATCATTTCTGTTCTTCATCAGTTTGTCAGTGTTAAGGGAAAAACTGCTGCAGTGATAAACCATAAAAGCATGAATGATATGTTTTTAAACCTTTAGTATGTGTTTAGATCTCACTAATGATGATGTAAAAATGAAATAACAGAACCTCACCACCACTTTTCCTTCGAGGATGTGCTGAAACTCACATCGAGACATTTCTTGGATGAGTTTTCGAGCTGATGCTGAGCTGAAGTTAATTTGGTTCTTGACTTTAAATCTTTTTGCTGCTGCTGACAGAATTTCTTCCACGACGTGCTCACGGCTGTTTGCAGAAATCTTCAGCTTCTCTAACAGTTCCTCGTTTTTTTGCTGGGCTTCATTGATTTCACCTTCTATCTTCTGCAACTTCTCCAGTGATTCAGTGATTTCAGGACAAGACAATAGGGAAGATGATCTCCTTGAAAAAAACTTAACACATCCTGTCCTGTTATATTTTGGCTTTAGTTCCTTGAGCTCCTCAGACAGGGCTGTAAGCTGATCTCTATAGTGGTACAAAATCTTTATCCTGGAGAAACTGGCCTCCAGCAGCTCGTCAGCAGCAGTGCTCATCATGGAGGTTTCTCTGTCCATCACAGAGCAGGAAAGGACGCCTTCATGGGAGAAACGTTTCACCATCATCATCATCATCATCATATAAACAGTAATGACTGAGGGCAGTGAGGGTCAAAGGTCAGTCAGCCTGTTTGCTGCTGTGAACACTCTTTGTATTTGTTCTTTGCTTTCACCCAGCAGGCTGTGGCTCTGTGCTGGACGCACAGCGGTGCTTTCTTCAAGCTTTCCTTCCTGCGTTTAGATAAACTCCACACATTTTTACCCCTGGAGCACACCCAGCAGGAGTCACTCGTTTTCAGTGGACATGGTTGATGTGGACGTTGTGGAGGACGGTAAATACCTCAGAGTACACACTGATAATAAACCGGACGTGGTTAAAAACACCACTGCCCTCTACAGGAAGGGCCACAGTCTCTGAGGTCCTTCAACATCTGTCGACCAATGCTCAGATTTGTCTATGAGTCTGTTGTGGTCAGTGCTATCCTCTGTGCTGTTGCATGCTGGGACAGAGGGTTGAGGGTCACAGACGCCAACAGACTCAGTAAACTGATCAGAAGGCCAGAAATGCTGTGGGGACGGAGCTGGACTCTCTTAGGGTGGTGTTGGAGAGGCGGGTGTTGTCCAACACTGTAAAGAGAATATTGTAGAATTTACGGTAAAATACTGGCAGCTGTTGCTTTCTGATGGTGTCTGAGGAACTGGATCAGGTTTTGGATCCAATGTGCTGGAGGACTTGCGTGGTGTTCCTCAGATGCTCGGTGTAGATTAGCCTTCTTTCCTTGCAGTCTGAAAGCAAATACAAAGCACAATAAAGCAAACTGCCCATTTCAAAAGCAATCTTACATCTAATAGAGCTGACACAATTAATTGTGTAATGATTTACAATTGTGATGCATTGCAATGTGGAAAAAAAAAGCATTCTTAATCCATTCAGAAGAAACTAATCGATTATTAAACACAGTCCCGATCAAAAGTTTGAGACCACTTGAAAAATGGCAAAAAATCATCTTTTGCATGGTTGGATCTTAACAAGGTTCCAACAACATGCAACAAGCAGAAATGGCAGTGAGACAAAACATTTAACTTACATTTCATAAACTTAAACTGGGACGGGCTGTTTTACAGCTGATCAAATGTTAGGACCACATGCCTTTAAAAGGCCAAATCTGTGCAAAACTGTGGATTCATTGTCATTGTCAGACTGTCAGGATGTTCTGATGGCAAAAGCAAAAACACTTTCCTTTTTGAACATGGCTTGTTGAACTGCATAAGTAGGGTCGCTCACAGCGCACCATCGCTGCTGAGGTGGGATGCAGTTAAGACGGTCGTCCTGGGGGTTATGGAAAAAAAACATGAAGTGGAAACCTAAAAAATCCTCAACCCAAATTAAGGCCATTAGTGGTGCCGACCGCACCCCCATAACCATCAAATGGCATCTGAGACTGAAGGACTTCAAAAACTAATTCTCTGATGAGAAAAAAATATAACCTTTTTTTTCTCCTGTAAAAAAAATGCAACCTTGATGGTCCTGATGGTTTCCAACCTTACCGGCATGACAAGCAGATCCCACCTGAGATGTTTTCTTCGCCCTACAGACGAGGGGGCGCCACAATGATTGGGGAGATGCTTTTTCCTTCAGTGGAACAATGAAGCTTCAGGAGGTGCAGGGGTGACAAACGGCTGCTGGCTATGTCCAGATGTTGCAGAGAGCATCCCTCATGACTGAGGGCCCTCGCCTGTGTGGTAACGACTGGGTTTTTCAACAGGACAACGCTACAGTACCCAATGCCCGCAGGACAAAGGACTTCTTCCAGGAGAATAACGTCACTCTTTTGGACCATCCTGCATCTTTCCCTGATCTAAATCCAACTGAGAAAGGACAACAGTTCCAGACAGCAGACGCCCTTCGTGTGGCCGTCTTCACCACTTGGAGAAATGTTCCCACTCACCTCATGGAAACGCTTGCATGAAGTGATCAACAAGAACAGCGGACCAATTTATTACTGAGTTCAAGTCTGGAACTTTCTATCCTAAACTTTTGATCAGCTGTAAAACAGCCTGTTTCCATTTATGTATGTATATATATATACATGGACCAGCTGACTGCTCACACAAACCACACTGACACAGAGTGATACTGAGCCCATCACACTAATGCTGCCCAGTGATGCCCTCCTGAGGCCAACATGGGCACTGTGGGCAGACCCCATGATCCACAGAGGGCCTCTGTACCACATGTGTTTCCTGCTGGTGCTGTTCGGTATGTAGCTCTGCTCGCAGAGACCAACTCAGAGCTGTCAGACTGTTTGTTTCACTTGTTGAGTTCTTTGCAGCGTGTCAGTAAGAACCAGTTTAACTTCATATTTCTGGCAGTGGAATAAAACATGCTTTCATCTTCTCCACAGTAATCACATTTCCCTGTCTGCTGTTTCCTTATATTAAGTAACGTGCCTCCAAACATGGCTGTGTGGGGCCACTGTGGGTGTGTCCACACAGGCCCACAGCAGTTTAGCCCTTGGGGACCACAAAAAACTGATGGGCACCAGATGGGTAAAGCTAGTGTGGGCAGGGCCCAGTGGGGGTTTCCTGAGGCCGTGTACACTGTGGGTTCATCACAGAATTCCGCCAGGAAGTGACTAATGACGTTGTGTCTAAGAGTGAAGCCGCGAGGCCTGTCCGAATGAAGCCCGTGCCAAGACCCATATCGTTCTCCAGGATATCACGTGACCACAGATAGGCCCCGTTTCTCTGAAACAACTTCCTCTTCATGTGAATCGAGCTGTTGAAAATATGCAGGAATCAGGTTTTTGATCTGAGGCGACTCTGACGATTATCACAGACACCATACGCACATTATGGAGCCACCCAAAAGGTGAAAACTATCAGCAGCGAGGAGCATTGTGACATGCTCTCGAGTTCATTCGATCTGCCCGTGGCCGGAGGGATTCGACCCGTTACCGGGGCTTCATCACTGCATCGCCAGACGTGGCCGTCCTGGACAGTAGAGCTGCCCGCTCAGCCCTCAAACAGCAGGGTTTAGTAACAGCCCCCACCCAGTTCAACAGGAAGCTACATGCACTCTTATTGCCAAAGAAGGAAGTCTGGTCATGTGAAGTGACTTTGTGATCAGTTTGTAAAGTGAAAATTAAAAACGTTGAGCAGAGATTAAAAGTTTGAAAGCAAAGCCTCGATGTTCACCCGCAGAGAGGAAAAAGCTTGTTTTCTGCACTCAGTCATCAGACGCTGGGCTCACCTGTTCAGTTAACAGAGACAATGACAACAGCAGCTCACCTGCTTTAAACTGGAGCAGGAGTCAGACCCTCTGCCTCTTGGTGAGAACACATCCGTATCCGTGGCTGTTCCTCTGAAGCACCGAGCTCAGCCCCGACCATCATGTGACCTCTGCTGACGTCCTGCATGTCTGTGCAGGCTCTCAGTCGTCCCGTCACGGTAAGCTGAGCTCTTCAAAATAAAGGGCTGGACTCGCTCCAGTTTCTTGACTCCTGTTGTTGTCTGGATGATACAGTCCAGGCGCTTCTCTGTAAAAGTTTCTTAGATAAAGTCCTGCACACTTTGTTTTACACTGAATGTAATTCTGAGTGCATTTGTGTTCTGGGCCACATGATGTGTTTTAACTTCTTATTTTTATTCTTGTTTTGTCTCAAATTGTTTTTCTGTTTATATAAATACATCACGTTTGCTTGATTCTTGGCCCGACATGTGCAAAGGTCACATGAACTCCAGTGAGCTCCCACTGTTGATCCACAGGGTGGAATATGATGTCGGCCCACCGTGTGCAGCTGGACGTCTCCTGGAAGGATTTCCTCAGGTTCAGGAGTGTTCATGGGGAGTGTTGATCATCCTTCCAGAAGCACATGTGTGAGGTCACACTGATGTTGGAGGAGAAGGCCTGGCTCACAGTCTCCGCTCTGATTGGTCCCAAAGGTGTTGGATCAGGCTGAGGTCAGGACTCTGTGCAGGCCGGTCCTCCCGCACCAAACCGGCTCGTCCGTGTCCTTTTGCCTTTTCTTTGTGCACTGGTGTGCAGTCATGTGGGAACAGGAAGGAGCCATCCCCACACTGGTCCCACATACTGGGAACACGAAGGTGTCCGCAGTGTCTCGGTCTGCTGAAGCACGAAGACTCCTGAAGAACACCCCACACTATAACCCCCCCTCTACCAAACTTTACACAGCGCAGTCAGACAAGTACCGTTGTCCCGGCAACCGCCAAACCCAGACTCGCTCGTCCATCGCCAGATGGAGAAGCGTGATTGGTCAGTCCGGCGAACACGCTGACACTGCTCTAGAGTCCAGTGGTGGTGTGGTTTACACCACTGCATCAACTTTATTTATACCCATAGGTAAATTTGCTTTACAGAAAAATTGCAGCATTTGGCTTCAAAAGCACACATACCTGATAAATATAAACCTCACTGTAACACATTTATAGTACTTTAACGTTTCGAGTCAAAAAAACGATGTAAGGTGTGGGGGACAAGAGACGGGACAAACGTTTCCAACTCTCATCAGTGTCCACTTGTCCAGTCTGCAGATTGTCAGCCACCTTCACTTCTTCACTGGAACATTAGATGGACTCTGTCTGTCCATCCTTTACATCTGAGGTCATGTGACTGCCTGCACACTTTCACCTTTGACCTTGACTGAATCAGTTCATTTTTCCAATTTGTGCTGTTGTTCTGTGTCAGTGTGCAGACCTCTGCTGTTCAGCTCTACAGTATCTTTCACATCGTTCCTTTTTCAGAATCACTTTTATCCCCATGATCACTGCGCTGACTCTCGCACATGCAGCGACCATCAGGAGGGCCTCAGGTGTTCAGGAAGGCAGCTGTGCACAGATGTGGAAAGCAGCTAACTTCTCCTGTTCATTTATTCTAATCATTTATGCCTCACAGCTTCATAATGCCCTCCCTCGTCACGGCTCCTGGCTTCAACAACCCTTCCCGTAGGAGCGCACGGACACCAAAGACTGTTAGCACATGGCTAACATTAGCATTACTGTAGACAGCTCATCACAGTTACTCTGTGCTCTGAGAGCTGCGTGCACTGCTGCTGTTCATCTCTCATCTGCTACCAGCCCTCACTGTCAACCTGGAAACCTCATCACTGACATCATCACCCAGAGAACAAACAAACCAACAAACAAACAGGCGTGTAAACAAAAAACTTTATTTATCAGAGAGAAACAAACAGCAGCAACACTGCCATGGGAGAAAACAAGAGCAGAGGGGGATTCTGGGTAATAACTGACGTGGTAACATCAGCACACACGCACACACGCAAACACACACACACAGAGGAAGTGAACAGAGAGGCTCATGGGAAGCTGTCATCGTCATCTTCAGCCATTTCTTTAGCAAACTCCAGATCCTGCTGCTCACGTTCCCGACGCTCCTGAACGCACCACACGCACACACACACACACACACACACACACGCACGCACACACACACACACACGCGCGCACACAGAAAAAACAGATTGAATGCAGATGACAGGAAGTGCATCTTTATTATTTTATTCTGATTTGTCTCTGTGTAAGCTACAGTCACACGCTGCCACCATGTGGTCAACTAAAGACATGACATCACGTGCTGTGTGCGTGCGTGTGTGTGTGTGTGTGCGTGCGTGCGTGCGTGTTACCTCTGCAGACTCCAGGTCCTTGTTGTACGCTTTGGGAGGAAACCTCATGGCCTGCAGGAGGACAGAGGGAGATTAGCATCGGGGTGATCGACTCTTAAACCTGAGGTCGTGTAACCGAGCGGATCCCCGGGTCCTGCTCCTCCACCTCCTCCTCCTCAATCTGCTTTAATGTGAGGAGGAGGAGCAGGAGGAAGAAGCTGCTTCCACAGATTTGACAAGAAGGCTTCCAGTCAGACCTCTGCTGACAGGAAGTGACAGAGCTCGCAGCATTATGGTGATGCAGAGCAGTCTGTGGGCGGAGCTTTTGTGATTTCACATTCTTGTGTTGACCTTGAGTCCTTGGGTGTGAGAAGTGTGTGTATGTTCAGGTGCGCTCACCTTGACCGACATGTTGTGGATGTCGAGGCAGAAGGAGATCCTCTGGTGGAACGCCAGCTGAGGCTCTCGGGTCCCATAGATGTCCATGGTCTCCTTGGACTGGACGAAGCCTTTCTCGTGGTTGATGCTGGCCTCGATCACGCCGTCACGGATCGCCTGTGACGCAAACACGCAGAGGTCACACAGAGGTCACGAGGTCGGCGTTAAAAAGGCGGCGCTGAGCGCGTCTGTTTACCTTGGCAACGATGAACTCGGCGTCCTCGGGACTGTCGAGCTGCAGCTTCTGAGCGATGTCGGCGAGGGAGATCCGAGAGTACGAGAGGCTGATCATACGCACACCTGCACACACACACAGATCAGTAACACACTGAGCGCGGCTGATGAGCAGCGTGCTGTGTGACGGCGGCGTACGATTGGCTCACCGGTCTTGATGACGTTGTGTCTGAGGCGGATGATGAGCGTGTACGTCCCGTCGGCCTGAAACTTCTCTCCAAACTGCTCCAACACCTGGTTAAACTTGGCCAGGTTACCTGTCCTCACAGCTGCACACACAGATACAGGAAGTGAACAGAGAGGCTCATGGGAAGCTGCGAGTATCTGAAGGTAGGTACACCACTGTGTTAGCAAACATTGTTCCTCCAATCAGAACCCATCGTTTCGCCATAACTCTACGGTCACATGATCAGGCGTGTGTGTGTGTGTGTGTGACACTGACCCTGTGTGAGCAGGAAGTAGGGCATCAGGGAGCGTTTGAGTGACGGCTGTCTGAACTGCAGGCGGTCGGGAATCTCTCCCAGCAGCAGCTCCACCACGATCAACAGCTTGTGGACCTGAACCGGAGCCGATCGATGCTTCAGTGATCAATACCAGACACCGATACCTGACCGTGTGTGTGTGTGCGTGCGTACCGTCTGTTTGAAGCCCACGGCGGTGTGCTGTGGAGCCTTCCTCAGAGCGTTGGTCAGAGTCCTGCGAGCCTCCGAGTACTCCAGCTGGATGGCTTTAATACGACCTGTGTGGGTCACATGACAGGCGGGTGAGCGCGGCGTCATGGCGGGGACTCGCCTGAGCGCCGCGGCTGTGAGCTCACCTGTGTAGTAGAGGTATCGCGCCCACTCGTTGTTGTTGGCGAGCTCGGGGAACACGGACTTGGACACGAGCTTCTCGGCCTGGTCGTACAGGTTGAAGTGCAGGTAGTTCCTCAGCAGCAGGTTCAGCAGCACCGCCTGCCCGTCGGCGTCGTGCCGGAGGGTCGCCGTGCGCAGGCGGGTGTGCAGGAAGCTGGGGGGGGACAGTCGAGTGACTGGTTGTCTGAGGGTTTGATGTCATCAGGAAAGGAGAAAGGTGTGTACGTACCTGCGGATGATGTCGAGCTGGTTCTGGAACTCGTACACTCGGGCGTGGTAATAGTAGCACTTGGCGGCGACCAGGTCGAGAGCGCGGCGGTTCTTGGAGACGATCTTCTGCAGCAGGTCGTCCGACACTTTCTGCGCCTGAAACACAAACGTCACCGTCAGCACACAACAGAGCGTCACCGGCGAGCACAGAGTCCCCCGGCTCGAGTCCTTCGACCTTCGTCTTCAGCTGTTCGCGCCGGCTCACAAAAGGCGTTTGTGCTGCTGGTTACCGAGGCTGGTCTCTGCAGCTGCTCGTGGAAAAACCCGGAGACTATGCGGGACACACACACACACACAGGTGAATGAGGGGCGGGTCTCTCTCTCACACACACACACACACACACACACACACACACACACACACACACACACACACAGGTGAGTGAGGGGCGGGTCTCTCACACACACACACACACACACACACACACACACACACACAGGTGAGTGAGGGGCGGGTCACCTCAGTGTATCTCTTGTTGTTGGTCAGGTGAACCACCAGCAGCAGCTGCAGGTACGCCTCCACCTCTGGCAGCAGAGGAGCTGCCGCCGCCTTCCCCGTGCGAGGACGAAACTGAACGTCTCCGTCGGCCATCTCCATCGGCTGAGACACACACACACAGACACACACAGACACACACACACCATCTGATCAGGAATCGATCACCTTGTTATAAATAATCAGGTTACTGTTTGATGATGCGGCTCTCAGAGGTCAGGGTTCACTTCCTGTTTGTCATTAATTCAAAGCTGCAGCTCATCTCTGCTCACCTCCTCCAGGAAGCCCAGCAGGAAGTCTCGGGTGGTGGCGTTGTTGGTGAAGAAGCCACAGATGGCTTTGTGGAGCACGTTGGTGTTGAGGCGGCGGCTGGTGGACGGCAGCGCCCGCAGAGCGCGGAGCACGAAGCGAGGCTCCTTCCCCGACACGGCCTTCTCGATCTGCTTCACGTGCTCCTTAATATCTGGGGGGGGGGGGGGGGGGGGGTGACATTAGCACCAGTCACATGACCCACAGACCTCGGCTCAGCGCGATCCTCATGTTTACGCCTTTTCATGCGACCTTTGACCTCCATCCATGCAGATGCTACAGAGAAGGAGCTTAGCTGCTTACAGCTGTGCTCATGACAACGCGGCTCTACATCCATGCCGTAAGGTGACGGTTACATCCTCCTGAGAACCGGACGATCCATTCATGTCTCCTGTTACACCTGAGCCGCCCTGATAGGTCCTGGTGTTCTACACAGACGACGTCCTGGGCTTGCATTCATGCCTCATGTGTTAGGGCGGAGCACAAAGTCGAGGCTCACATCAGTCTCAGGTAGGACTGGGTGATACACCGAGTTTTTAAATATATCGATATAGTCTATGTTACGTTATAACTAGACTTGTGGAGCCGCATGTTTGCCTCACTTTCGTCCACTTTTGTCTCTACGCTGCGTTACTCGGCCTCGCCTCTCCTTCACCGAACACAACTCCCCCTCCGCTATCGCGTCACCTGCAGGCAGGACGGACACAGCAGCTATCAAAGAGGAGCTGCTCGGTAAAAAGAAAACATTTGGAGACTATTTTAGTGCTGTCAGCGTGACGTTAACGCCATAACGGCATTAACGGGGCAAATCTCTGTTAACAAGTTACCGCGGATCGCCCCGTGCGGGGCTGGACAGCGTTAACGAGCTACTGTTTTATTTTATTCATGGAGCATTATTATTTAATAAGTGCTGATAATTTATTTCTGAGTAATTTTTCCTTGTACATCAGCGCTGTATGTTAATAAAAGTGCCTGTGTGAGATCTGGGACACAGCTTTGACTAAGAACTCTCTCTTTGTTCTCACTTAACGGCTTTAAAAATATCGAGATATATATCGTATATCGCCATCCAGCTAAAGAATATCGAGATATGAATTTAGGGTCATATCGCCCAGCCCTAGTCTCAGGCAAACTGATGTTTATGTTTATCCTTCATAGGGCTGGGTTTCAAAGATTCATTAAATCCTGAATGATTTCAATATAAATGTATTTTAACGCCAGAATCTCAGGTTAAAGCTCACACAACTATTTCAACAACCACCAAACAGATAAAACTGTAAACGGGAGCAGACATGCAAACACAGAGCGTGGATCGTCCACAGACGCCGTTGGGCTGAAAGCTGCAGGTTTCATCACTCTGACCAAACCTGACTGAACCAGCAGCAGAAGATCAAACTACGCTTCATGTTTGATAAACTCTTTTTCTCTCCTCCACTCCTTATTGTGTCGTACATGTCATTGTCTTTCTTTATGCCACCTGTTCTGACCGGTCTCCCCGATGTGGCGTCTGTGTAATGTACGGGCGGAAGAGGTCCTATTTCTCTGGCTGTTACGTCCTCCACAGCTCTCTCTCCCTCTCTGCACTCAGAGACCATCAAATCTGTTTTCTGGGGGGGGGGGGTTCTGGTGCCGGTGTCGTGCCAAAGTAGGTATCCCCGACAGAATTTGTTTCCCCTGTGCTGGGAGCAGGAAGTACTGATGTTTTCATTTTGTGAAAAAGGGAAAAATTAGCATCGTTACGTTAGCATTCAGTTTGGGGGTTACAACAGAGAATTATATATCAGATGGGATTATTTTAATAAACCATTAACATTTTGGCTGATAACTATTTTTATTCTCCTGTAACTTTACTCTATAAAGAGCTAAATCCTCCAAAGTTTCAGGAGTAATGCGTCATAATAAGAAGTGTTTGTGAACGAAAAATCAGCAATGTGGGACACTGTTTGTTTGTGATTTACACAGGGGGAACAAATTGTGGCAGGATCAGCCTGATATTATTTGTGTCCCACTATAACTTCGTTGTGTAAAGAGCTAACATCTCCAAAATGTCAGGAGTAGTTAGTCATTACAAGAAGTGTTTGTAAACTAAAAATCAACAATGTGGGACCCTGTTTGTCCGTGATTTGGACAGTCCAGCGTGTGCTCCCGACGCAGGGGAAACAAATTCTGTCGGGGATACCTAGTTTGGCACGACACCGGTCTGAAGGGGAACGGGGCCCGGTCCGGACCCGCGAATGGGAGAGGTTGGTGTCGGTTTTAAGCTAAATGACGCGCAGACTCTCTGGGGCTGTTAGCCCCTCATGCTAATAGGCTAACCGCCGAGCTGCCGTGACTCTCGGTACCGGGCCAGCACAGACCCCGTTCCCGGGTCTGTGCTGGGGGGTATCGGTATTGGTGTTTGAAGAGTTTTACCGTCCAGGGTCAGGCTGTCCTGCTCCTTTGGCTGTTTGGCCGCATTAGCCGCCTCCTCTTCAGGCATCTCCACGTCCTGCGGCTCTGGGCCCACCTCCTTCGGCTCCTTTGGCTTCTCTGCCTTCGAGTCCCGGTCCCGGCCTCCCGCCTTGTCGCGTCGTTTGGCCGCGGTCTCCTTCATGCTGTGTCTGGGTGGATGAAACCGAACCGAGCTGACCCACAATGACTGGACACTATTCTGTGGCGCAGAGGATTCTGGGATATGACAGGCAGAAGCAGAAGAGAGCGGAAACAGCAGCGCAGGCTCGATAATCGATCACAGATGTGTGTGTGTGTGTGTGTTCCTGTCTAGCTATCTTTGTGAGGACCGAAATCTGTCACTTGTGAGTCACACACTCACTGGTCCTCACAAGTTTGAAGACCTTTTTGAGGCTCAAAATGTGGTTTTAGTGTCAGGGTTACAATTAGGTTATGGTTAGGTTTAGGGTCAGGGTTAGGCATTCATTTTTAATGGTTAGGATTAGGCTAAGGGGCTAGGGAAGGCATTATGTCAATGAAGGTCCTCACTAAGATAGCTGAACGGGCTTGCGTGTGTGTGTGTGTGTGTGTGTGTGTGTGTGTGTGTGTGTGAGAGAGATGTGTTTTAGTGCGTTGCATTGATCCGCGGATTTCTGACCCTGCAGGGATCCATAGACTGTGCCGAACACACTGTGATTTCTGATGTTATTTGAATATGAAGTGGCGAACATAACGATGGTGTCTCTGTAACTTTAGAGTCAGAATAATGAAGTCAGAATAAGAGTAAAGACATGAACTCAGCAGAACAAATGGTTTATTTCACGCGTGGAGTCAGAATGACGGCTGAGCTCACTGAACACAGAGGACACAGTTCAAACAAACAGGGCTGATGGAGAGCCAGGGAACAGTTCTCTGAATCACACGTACCGCCTCAAACATCTTCAAGAAACCAAAATGCAGTGTTGGGAAGGTTACTTTTAAAATGTATTCCACTACAGATTACAAGTATTTTGTAACGTATTCTGAATACTTTGGATTACTTAATATATTATCATGCTTTTTACAACTACATGAATGTACTATTGCTGTGTTATTTATTACTGTTACTGAAGGTTACTCGTCACACCAACTAGATGTTTAAATCTTAATATAAATGAGTAACAGTAGGTGGACATTAGGTAAGGCTGCACTTTTTGCAGCGATCTCGTATAGAAAACTATTCCACGCGTATATAAAACAGGTCCGCGGCTCTGAACCGTAGTAAAGGGACCTCTGGCTGATACGTCGGGTTCGTGTCGGCTCGTAGCTGAAAACTAGCTTTACTTTGTTGTCTGGGTCACTTTGCTAGCAGAGACAGAGAGAGGCGTTGAAAGGCTGCTGCAGCAGAGCTTATTGTTTCAGAGGAAAACACGAACACGGTGTACAGTCGAGTCTTAATAGCTTACTTACAGCTGGGCTCGTCAGGCTCTCTGTTTGGCTGCAGTGGTTATTATTATATTTACATGCTTCCAGCTCCCGTTTCTGCTCCGTGACAGCTCGTACCTTTCCTTTTTCTCCCTCCTCGCGCTCACAGACACATCACGGGTATGGCAGTCCATTCTCCCTGCAGCACGGACTACACTGCCCATCAGGCTACATTCTTTAGGGCGATGCCTGTAACACTCTGCCTGTTGCCTTCATATTAAACAATTTTTGTGAATAATTTTTAAAAAATATTTCTTCCAATCATTATGCTGCTGCAGGTAGGGGTGACGTGGGCCGTGAGACTGAGACATTAGAGCCTCTTAATGCGTGTTTGTTCGGGTTTCCACCGGCGTGGAATTACCAAAAATAGAGAGGACATAGCCGAACATATGAAACAGGAAAAGACCGCCATGTAATCCATTTACTTCAACAAAGTAACTGTATTCTGAATATCATCTTTTAATTGGTAACTGTAACGGAATACAGTTACTCATACTTTGTATTTTAAATACATAACGGCGGTGCATGTACTCAGTTACTCCCCAACACTGCCAAAATGCTTCTCTAGAACTTCGAGGCCCAATATGTCTTTGTGTGGGTGAAACCATAGGATGATGACCAATGACATTATGGCATTATATTAAGAAAGTCTCATGGTGGTGTCAGGAAGGTCAGAGTACTTCCTGAAGAGCTTCA
Source organism: Rhamphochromis longiceps (assembly GCF_057381845.1). Lineage (NCBI taxonomy): Eukaryota > Metazoa > Chordata > Actinopteri > Cichliformes > Cichlidae > Rhamphochromis > Rhamphochromis longiceps. Next base: position 39,192,841 of record NC_140560.1, on the reverse strand, counting down.
CAGCCAAACGACCGTCCTGTGATTTTATATCTGTCTCTGCTGACGTCACGCTGCAAAGGCACAAAGCCTTCAAGTGGAGAGCAACAACAGTTCCCTCGTCATGATTCATTTATTAAAAAGAAAAATATTTCCCCTGCTGGTGTAAAAACCACTCAGGGCGGTCCTGACTGTGGAAGCCACCTGAGGAAGAGCTTCAGGGGATCCTAGAACTTCCTCAGTAACCTCTCAGTGACCAGTTTTACATTCTCACGCATCCCTGCGGCTTCCTCACAGAGAGGTCAGCCCAAAATCAAAATCACCATCTGCCCATACAGCAGCATCACCTCTCAGGTGAAGGGGCCGCTCACAGTGAAATGTGAGCATGTGTAGTCTTTGTGTACCTACACGTTCTGCTGCACAGCCATGCTGTGGTTGGTGAAGTTCAGAAGAAAGGAAAACTGCAGAACGAACTTTGAGGGCTTTTGTTTATTGTTGGTAACCAGGTCCTACTGCAGCTCTTCGTGTTTTCTAAGCACGGCTAGCATCCTGTCTAGAACCAGTTTCACGTGTTTCTCCTGCAAAAAGTCTGAACTGGTACCACTCACTTCACCAGATGCACCTTGTTTAGTTCTCTCACCTTTGATTGGGTGTGGTGCTTGTTCTCGATTGCACTCACCTGTCACACATTATATAAGGACTGCATTCACTTTTGGCTCACTCTTTCTTCACTTCCACACGGGGCGGCAGCTGAGGTGAGGTTCTATTTGGGTTTTATTTTATGTATTGTTTAAGGGAATGAGTAACTTAAATCTCTGTTTTCCTGTTTTCTTTCAGCTGTGGCAGTCTATGAGTGTCTTTGTTTCCTTCCTTCTTTGCCTTATTTATTCGAGAATAAAAGGAGAACCCTGAGAATAATTCTGAATTAGATGGCTGCTTATTCTTCTTCTAACCGGATGAGCCCATGATGCTGATTGCTTAAGCCCTGAACCTTCCTTCCTTCAAAACATGGTAAGCGTGTCGTGGAAACTAACAGTTGGTAAAGACGCAAAGTTTCGGTGTTTTTTTTGCTTCAGGCTGGGGTCCTTCTGATGTTGTTTTCCCCAGAGCCGATACTTAGAGGAAGGACGTCATCCAGGCTGGTTCTGATAAGGTACCAAGACCAAACTGGATCTGCACCACCACCGGGACCATGTCGGTGGAAAACTAGTATCAGACATCTCTGAGAAACTCAGATCACATCGATCTAGGAGAACAAACAGTCTCTATAAGGAAGTCACAGGAAAGTTTGAGAGTCCTTGTGAAGGGCTTATGGGCTTGTGAAGAGACTGAGAAGGTTCTAGGAGGACTTGAATATGTTGTAGAAATCTTTCACAGGACACTCTGAAGACGTGCTTCAGAAGGTTACAGGGTTCTCAGAGGAAGACCTAGAAGTACATGATCACATTCTAGAGAAGCTTTGTGGTTCCTTAGAGATGCTGAGTGTCAGTGAGGTATTGCATTGCATCATTAGGGAGTCCTTTATGTGCTTTTGTAACTTTTGGAGGGGAGCAACTGATCAGAAGGTACCTGGAGTCCCGTGGGCACCTGTGGGCAAAGAATGTCTGTGAAGGTTCTCAGTCATCCAGGTCATCGTAGTCAAAGGAGCTTGCAAAGAAAAGCGTCTGGACTTCTTTAAGTTACTTGAAGACGTTTCACCTCTCATCCGAGAAGCTTCTTCAGTTCTAAGGTCAAATGGTGGAGAGTCCCAGATATAAACCTAGTGGGAGTTTCCCCCCACAGAGGGACAAAAGGACCCCTGATGATCCTCTAATCACCTGAGCCAAGGTGTGAAACTGGGTGTGGGCCCCAATCAGCCAGAGTTTCGGGTGTGTTCATTGTGAAACCTGGCCCCACCTTATCATGTGATTTCCTGAGGTCAGATGGCCCAGGATGTGAGTGGGCGTTAAGGCGTCTGGGAAGGATCTCAAATCTGGATTATAGATGGCAGAGAGTTGGTGTCGTAAGCCCCGCCTCTGTTCAAAGATGGTCGCTCACAGTGGACATAGATGCTTCTTTCACTCCTCTTTCAAACCATCTGTCCTCTCTGTCCAAAATGTGAACATTGGCATCCTCGAAAGAGTGTCCTTTGACCTTTAGATGCAGATGGACTGCTGAGTCTTGTCCTGTGGAGGTGGCTCTTCTGTGTTGTGCCATGCGCTTCACAAGCGCATGGCACAACACAGAAGAGCCACCTCCTGATTGGGGCCCACACCCTGATTGGCTCAGGCGATTAGAGGATCATCAGGGGGTCCTTTTGTCCCTCTGTGGGGGGTCACTCCCACTAGGTTTATATCTGGGACTCTCCACCATTTGACCTTAGAACTGAAGAAGCTTCTCGGATGAGAGGTGAAACGTCTTCAAGCAACTTAAAGAAGTCCAGATGCTTTTCTTTGCAAGCTCCTTTGACTGTGGGCAAAGAAATTGCTCTGGAAGTCATTACGGATGTCTTTGAGGGAAAACACAGCTGTGGGTAACTCTAGACAGGCATTCAGGAATTCCAAAAGGTCATCATGAAGTTGTCTTTTTGGGTTTATAAGGATTTTTGCTCTCCAGTAACTTCAGGTACTCCAGGTTTCGGCGTGTGACCGCCTGGTTCTGGCGGATGTAGTAGGCCAGGTAGCAGATGAGCATGAAGAGCCAGAGGAACATGGTGACGAGTGTCACCACATCAGTGGTTCTCCTCACAGACAAACACAGATCCCAGTCCTCCATCAGCACAACCAGTGGTATCCCGACAGCTCCTGTAACACCACATCACACAGTGTCAGACCATAAATCAGTGTGTAGCCAAAAGTAAAGAACAAAATGGTACAAAAGAAGGAAAAATGATGTGTTGTGTGTTCTTTGTTCAGCACATCTGCTGAGAGAAAGCTTACCGAGGTTTGGGAGATCAGAGGTTGCACAGACAACTTCTGCTAGTGAGGTCGGGTCCAGATCCAACTGAGGCATGGACATCTAAACACAAACAGAAAGTTGTAATGACTTTGTGTGAACTACAAACACACATCATTGCATCTGTGCACACCTCCATCCTGCAGTCACAGTGCCAGGGGTTATGTGTGAGGTTGGCCTCAATCTGCAGACCGCCGAGCACCGGCAGCTCCAGCGTGGACAGGCGGTTGTACGACAGGTCCAAGAAAGTAAGCGAGTCCAACCCACGGAAACAACCGTCTTCAAGTGAGGAGAGCTGAGGAGGGCGAAACAGTATGATCCTGCTGTGTCTTACTGGTATTAAACTGGTGCATACTCTAAACTGGTATGAAGAGCTGTTCACTACCTGGTTATGTGACAGGTCGAGCTCATCGAGCAGGAACAGACTGGAGAACGTGTCGGCCGCCAGAGAGGTCAGCAGGTTTTTATTCAGAAACAGACGAGTGGTGCGGTTCGGCAGGCCGATGGGTACCTGAGCGCACAAACACACCTGGATACTGTGAGCGCACGGATGCCGTCTGCTAAAGCTTAAAGAACATCCTCATCCTGCCTGAGAACTTAAAGTCAGGGGTAGTTTCATTCTCGGGTTGGAGGTTTTCACAGGTCATTCAGAGGCTAAAGTCCACCTGAAGCTAGGAAAAGCAGCCACACACGCACACGCACAGACACACACACACCTGGGTCAGTCTGAGTCCACTGCAGCGGACCGTCAGTCCTCCGTCTGCTGTCTCCAGTCGGTGGCAGGCGCTGATAGTGGAGACTCGGTTGCCACGACGCCACAATGCCACAGTGAGCGGTGATGTGGCCGACACCAGGCTGAGTGACGTCAACACCAGAAGAAGAAGAAAAAGGAGGCGGGGCATCCTCTGCAGTGAAACATCCACCACAGTGGAAGGCATCGGCAGCAGGTGCTTGGCGTGGGACATGATGATCACAGAGTCGACTTGTTACTTTAACTTCCTGTCACATGTTCAGCTGCTGGCGGCCATTTTGACTCGGTGTAAGCAGCAGGGAGCCGGGGGTGGAGCCTGTCTGCAGAAAAACAGTTCAAAGTTCAGCGGTGCCCCCTGCAGACTCCAGTCCTCACACTGATGTTTGTTGGAATAAAGACTCAGACGTCAGAAACACACCATCACGGTCAGCTGATCAATAATCATTATTAACTTGTTGTTAACACTGGTTACTGATATCAGGCGCCGGGAGAGGAAGTTTCTGGAATAAAACAATGTTGTAACAAAACAGCAGGAAAACAAAAGATTAAGGCGGGGATTACACAGAGTGAGGAGGAGGAGAACAAAGGGATGAGAAGAAGATAAAGGAGACGGATTCATGAAGCCAACGAGGAAATGAGCAGATTATCAGATTAAATCCTCCCACAGGGATTAAGAAAGAAGAGAGAAGAAAAAAGAAGTTAACCTTCGAACCCTTTAAAGCTGCTGGTCTGTTCCTCTGGGCTCCGCTACACCGACGAGGCTTTTACTTTGAAACTTTTCATCACTGTGGTAAACGTAGCCTTTGTTCACAGCTACAAATTCGAGTTCTTACTGTTAGCTGGATCAATAAAGCCTCAGATCAATAATAATCAGTGACATTGTTCATGTTTTATTGATCCGGGTAAAAAATCTGACTGAGATTCAAACTTCCTGTTGTCTCAGCACTCATGTAAAAGGAGGAATTCTGTCATCCTGTCATGTGACTCCTCTTCCTCAGTGTTTTCTATTCAAAAGGACTCTTCCTGTCCTTGCCTTTCACAATAAAAGCCTGTTGTGCTCTTTCAGTAGTGAACTGTTGTTGATAAGAAACTGACAGGATTACAGTGAAGTGACCTCCAGCTGACCGCAGGACTACATCCATCCACGCTCACTGTGAACACAGCCCAACACTTGAGCTCCTCCACCCACTCAGAAGCCTCACACTCAGAATCAGAATCAGAATCAGAATGGGTTTATTGCCAGATGTTGAGGTTTACAACATTAGGAAATTGCTGCGGTGCTTCAGTGCAGACAATAAGAATTAAAGTGCTATGTAGAAAGAAAGATATGTGCATGAGATATACATGAGATATATACATGAGAATAAGAATTATGAGTGCTACGTAGAAAGATATATACATGAGTGCAGGTGGTGATCAGTGCCAAACATATATACATGAGAGTAAGAGTTATGAGTGCTACGTAGAAAGATATATACATGAGTGCAGGTGGTGATCAGTGCCAGACATGAAATGATGCAGTGACACAGCGTAGGGTCATGTGTTAGTGGCGGGGACAGTCATGTGGTTATTGTTCATGAGTCCAACAGCAGAGGGGAAGAAACTGTTCTTGTGGCGAGAGGTTCTGGTGCGAATGGACCGGAGCCTCCTGCCTGAGGGGAGCAGGTCAAACAGACTGTGTCCAGGGTGAGAAGGGTCAGCTGAGATCCGAGCTGCACGCCGCAGTGTCCTGGAGGTGTACAGGTCCTGCAGAGATGGGAGTCTGCAGCCAATCACCTTCTCAGCAGAGCGCACAACACGCTGCAGTCTCTGTTTGTCCCTGATAGTGGCTCCAGCGTACCACACGGTGATGGAGGAGGTGAGGATGGACTCGATGATTGCAGTGTAGAACTGTATCATCGTCCGTGTTGGCAGGTTGAATTTCTTCAGCTGCCTCAGGAAGTACATCCTCTGCTGGGCTTTCTTGATGACGGAGGTGATGGTGGGCTCCCACTTCAGGTCCTGGGTGATGGTGGTACCCAGGAAGCGGAATGAGTCCACAGAGGTGATGGGGGTGTCAGTCAGGATGATGGGGGGGAGTGGGGCTGTGTGCTTCCTGAAGTCCACAATAATCTCCACTGTCTTCTGGGCATTCAGCACCAGGTTGTTGTGGCTGCACCAAGACACCAGACGTTCAACCTCCCTCCTGTAGGCAGACTCGTCCCCGTCCGAGATGAGCCCAATGACGGTGGTGTCATCTGCGAACTTGATTAGCTTGACAGACTGGTGGGTGGAGGTGCAGCAGTTGGTGTACAGGGAGAAGAGCAGAGGAGAAAGAACACAGCCCTGAGGGGAGCCGGTGCTGATGGTCCGGGAGTCCGAGACATTCTTCCCCAGCCTCACGTGCTGCTTCCTGTCCGTCAGGAAGTCAGTGATCCACCGGCAGATGGGATCAGGCACATTCATCTGGGAAAGCTTGTCTCGGAGATGGTCTGGAAGGATGGTGTTGAAGGCAGAGCTGAAGTCCACAAACAGGATCCTGGCGTAGGTTCCTGGGGAGTCCAGATGCTGCAGGATGAAGTGTAGGGCCATGTTGATGGTGTCGTCTACAGACCTGTTGGCTCTATATGCAAACTGCAGGGGGTCCAGGAGGGGGGCCGTGAGGGTCTTGAGATGGGAGAGAACTAGGCGCTCAAATGACTTCATGACCACAGATGTCAGAGCCACGGGTCTGTAGTCATTTAGTCCAGTGATCCTAGGTTTCTTGGGGACAGGGATTATGGTAGAGGACTTGAAGCAGGCAGGCACATGACATGCCTGCAGTGAGGAGTTGAAGATGCCAGAAAACACTGGGGCCAGCTCGTTTGCACAGTGTCTGAGGGTGGCAGGAGACACACCGTCTGGGCCGGGAGCTTTCCGAGCATTCAGACTCTTAAACTGCTTCCTCACATCTGCTTCATGAATATGAAGAGTTGTGGTGGGAGGAGGTGGTGTGAAATCCTCTTTTGTGTGGGGTGAGGAGGGGGGTGTTGCAGGTGAACAGTTTGAAGGTGGTGATGGCTCTATGGAGGGGGGAGAGGTGGGGGAATGAGTGTCCAAAGTGCCTCTATTGTTGGGGTCGTTGGAGGTGTGAAGGCTTCCTGATGGCTCGTCTAAACGGCAGTAGAAGTCGTTAAGGGTGTTGGCCAAGAGCAAGTCATCAGTGGAGTGGGGGGTTTTAGGCTTGTAGTTTGTAATATTCCTAAAACCTTTCCACACAGAGGCCGAGTCATTCTCTGAGATCTGCTGCTGCATCTTCTCAGAGTGCTGATGTTTGGCAATGTCCACTTCTTTAGTGAACCTGTACTTGGCCTCTCTGTAGCAGTCCCTGTCTCCGCTTCTGAACGCCTTTCTCTTTTCCAGCCACAGCTTTTTGAGTTTAGGAGTAAACCAGGGTTTGTCATTGTTATAACTCACCCTGGTGCGTGATGGCACAATGCTGTCCTCACAGAAGTGGATATAGGAGGTGACAGTGTCCGTAAACTCGTCCAAGCTGTTAGAAGCAGCCTTCATTGTGTCCCAGTCTGTGGTCTCCAAACACGTGCGAAGCTCCTCCACAGCCTCGTTGCTCCACAGTTTTTTGGTCCTCACGACAGGTTTGGAGAGCTTCAGCCTCTGTCTGTACGCGGGGATTAGGTGGATCATGACGTGATCAGAAAGTCCGAGTGAAGCGCGCGGCACCGCGCGATAGGCCCCGCTGATCGTGCTGTAGCAGTGGTCCAATGTCCTCTCCTCTCTGGTCGGGCATTTAATATACTGCTTGTATTTCGGAAGCTCATGGCTCAGATTGGCTTTGTTAAAGTCCCCAAGAGCAATGATGAGAGAGTCCGGGAATGTCCGCTCCGTGTGGAGAATCTGCTCTGCGAGTGCGCACTGAGCTGCTTGCGCATCCGCGTCTGGCGGGATGTAAACAGCGGCCAGGATGAATGAAGCAAACTCCCGCGGAGAATAAAACGGTTTGCAGTGAATAAAAAGATATTCCAGAGAGGAAGAGCAGTGCTGAGCAATCACTGTTACATCTGTGCACCAGCCACTATTGATGTAGAAGCAGACACCTCCACCTTTGGTTTTACCGGAGAGAGCGGCCTGCCGGTCCGCGCGCAGCAGATGGAAGCCCTCCAGCTTGAGCGCGCAGTCCGGGATGTTCTCACTGAGCCACGACTCCGTAAAACATAAGACACAGGAGGAGGCAAAGTCTCTGTTCAGTGTACTGTAACAGCTGCAGTGAGTTCATCATCATCATCATCATCATCACCTGTGCTGAGGTCGTGAGCAACGCTTCACAGCAGTCACATGACAGACCACAAATGTGTTTTTGTATTCATCAATATTTATCATCATTATTTGAACATAAAGCGTCACGCTCCTGTAACGCTGATATAATGTGTGGCCATGGAAACCGTTCAAGCCCCTCCCTGACAGGGTCCTGACTCAGGTGTGACCCTGACCCAGCCGCACTGCATCCTGATCACATCCCGGCCCAGACTTCAGTTTGATGTTGGCATGGGATCACAGACTAAAGCTGACTGTAGGTCAGTGATGGAGGCCGGCGGCGTGCTCGCCTTCCCTGTGTCAGACGTTTACTCCTGTTTTATTTGAGGTCAAACGTTTTAGTTCAGACAACAGGCCGAAGCACAGACACGTCCAGAGGACTGGTCCTCTGTGACATCACCAAACAAACAGAGATCAGAGCGCTCTGGTCTGACCGCACGGACAGGAAACGGGGCTGTCGCACGCTGACAGGACGCACGCGCCTTTGTTTCATGTTTGATCTGCTCAGAACAAAGTCTTCACCCACAAATGTAAAATTAGCAACAATATTATTATATTATTATTATTGTTGGTGTTATTATTATACAGTATTATTTTAATATTATTCTAAACCCTGTTTCAGCTCCATCACCACCTCTGTGGACCCACTCTCAGTGCTGTCATGATATTTACCTCCATGCTAACCTTGTATCTCCACTAAGCTGTGCAGCTGTCAGTGCTGCTCACATCCCAAATGTTTCAGAGCTTTTTGGTTTGAAGCAAGACTGTTACCATGGAGACGCATCCTAAAAAGCCAGAAACCGATCTGTGACTGCACAAACAAACAAACAAACAAACAAACAACAGCAGGGCTGTACTCACATGCTGCTGCTCCAGACACAGACGAACAGCTCTGACAGGGCAGCGACTGAAGACGAAGCTCCGCCCACAAACGAAATAATAAATACAGTCAAATAAATAAACGACAGGAAAACTGCCGCCCACCAGAAACAACGTCACGTGACCCCACGGAGGGAAAAACTGTAAGAAAAAAAATCTGTTAGAAAAAAAACATAATTAAAGAAATGAATAAATGACGTCAGTGTGGTTTTATAAAAACACCCGTGAGAAACTCAATAAACAAATGCAAATAAATCAATAACACAATCGATTGCCTAACACTATCACTAGTTTCACTTTGCTCTTATACTAACAGCGTCATCACGTTTCTGTCCCTTATTTTACCGTTAAAATCATTTTACCTTCAGTTTTCTTTATTAGATCTCAACTATAAAATCATCAGAGTGAAAACCTTCAGCGACATAAACACGACCACGAGGGGGCGCTCTGCACTGGCCTTCCTGCCGAGACCCAGACTCTGGCTGGAATCAAACCAGCAACTTTTCACTGAGCAGAGCGAGTGTGTTCATCGCGACTTCACCGAGCGACTGACGGCACTAAAATCATCCTTCACGAGCACGCGGACTAATTAAATACCGATCCAACGTGTGTTATTCAATAATACTGAGCCATGGCTCCGAGTACTGCAGGCACTCCGTGTTGGTAGCACATGCAGTACTTATGTCAGTACTCACACAGTGCCCGGGGGCTGGTTCGCTTCCTGTTTCTATCAGGCAGGTGACAGGTGTCCGGTGGGCGGGGCTTCATGCACTTCGTGCCGCCTGTGCTGTGCTGATAGAGCTCGTGCTCACACTCTCTTTCTGCAGCGCGTGCAGCCTGCGCAGAAATGACGTATGTGCTCCGAGAAGCTGAAGCTGTTTCCAGAGTCCGGCTCTGAAACACCTGCTGTTCTGTTTCTGCTTCTGCGGCGTCAGACTGATGAAGTGACCGCTGCTGCACACACAGCGTGAGTACCACACACACACACACACACACACACACACTGTATTATAGTTTATGAAGTAAACAACTTCCTTTGTGCTTCAAACATTTTAAAACAGGTGCTTTAAAAAGTAGAATATCAAAACGAAATACGAATAAACTTTATTTACTTGATTTACGCAGAAAACAAAATCAGTAACATTTTTTATATACATACATATATATAGTATATGTATGTATGTATATAAATACTATATATGTATGTATGTATATATAGTATATATATATACATACATACATACATACATACATACATACATACATATATATATAGTATATATACATACATATATATATAGTATATATACATACATATATATATAGTATATATACATACATATATACATACATATATATGTATATATACATATATATGTATATATACATATATATGTATATATACATATATATATGTATATATACTATATATATATGTATGTATGTATATAAAACTTCAGTGAAGTTTCTTTAAAAAATCAGACCAAAGTAAAACCAAGTGAGTAGTTTGTGTGGCCTCGTGTTTTATGTACATGATGATAACGTCGGGGCGAGCGCGTGCTAAAGGACCTCCTCTCAGATCTGGACCCGGTCTGAGCTCCTGTCTGAGGTACAGACATCATGTCCCGGATGTTCTGCAAGCTTTAGGTCAGACGAGCGTGTGGGCCCGTCACGTCCTTCGTCCTCCACACGTCTTCCACCAGAGGAACGCAGGACCCGCTACACCGGTGTCCCTCCGTGGATACGCCTCCCCCGACCATCACTGATCTGCCATCAAGTCTCTGAACGATGTTACAGGCAGCGTAGCGTTCTCCTCAGCTTCTCCTGACCCTTCACGTCTGTCACGTGTGCTCAGGCTGAAGCTGCTCACACATCTGTGAGAAGCACAGGGTAGCTCTGGTACTCTGTGGCACATGCCCGTCAGGCTCCACGGTGCTGGGCAGGAGCACAGGGCTCACATCGGGCCCTCGGGCCACCCTCATGGAGTCTGTGACGGTGCTCAGAGTGTTCTTGCTGGAGGTCATGTTGTGGCTCCGGCAGAGCTCATCCTTACACAGAGGAGCAGATACTGGTCCTGCTGGTGGGTTAAGTGGAAGTGACGGACGCCCTTTATAGGCTGCAGGTATGGCCTCACGCTGACCCCAGCCAGATGCACATCTGGTGAAAAGCAGTCAGATGAGGAGGGGAAGTGTCAGCGACCTCCACCTGTTTCCTGTTTCAGGGGGTGTGTCGTTGCTGCCCCTGCACCTGTTATTCTTTTCATTAACGCCCTCTGATACTGATCGGATCAACAAGTTTAAATGAGTCGATGCTGCACCGATTCATCAGGTCGTATGTTGTGTGACGCTCAGGTTATGCAGTTGTTGTATGTTGGTGTGTCGTCATGGTGATGTTTAACATCTCGTGTCTCCATCGACCCTCCCACAGCTCCTCCTACTCAGACATCACCACCAGTCAGCTGACACAGGTGGAGGATGCTGCCTTGGACCCCTGACAGCGACAGCAAAAAAAGACCTGAAGAAGAAAAACAACAAGAGAATGAAGAGGAGTCGGACGTGACCACATCGAAGGACGACCCCGCCAGCCAATCAGATGCTGCGGTTAAGCCTCAGGACGGCAGCTCGGACTCTGGGGAGGAGGCGGCCGCGGTGCTGTCAAACAGGGAGGTGTTACCATGGCAACAGAAGGAGGAAGAGCGCGACGAAGCAGAGACACAGGCGGTAGCTTCATCGCCCGATGGACGATTCCTCAAGTTCGACATCGAGATCGGACGAGGATCCTTTAAGGCGGTTTACAAAGGACTCGACACCGAGACCACGGTGGAGGTGGCCTGGTGTGAGCTGCAGGTAACACACACACACACACACACATGCACACACACACACGCATGCACACACGCACACATGCACACGCACACACACACACACACACACACACATGCACACACACACACACACAGTAATAGTGGTAAAAGTAAAGATTTTTTTTTATTATTTACTAAACAACAATAATCGTTTGTTTGTACTTGTTTGTTTCTTATCTCAGGTCAGTTTGTGTGTTTGAGCTCTGAGGTCGGTTTTATGCTTTTATTGGCTGATGCCTCAGACCGTGAGCTCTGATTGGCTCAGAATGAGGACCTTTAGGTTTGGTAAATGTTTAACACACCTGAGTTTGTGTCTGCGAGGACGCGCCTCCGTCCTCAGGGCTGAGCGAGCTGCACGCTCTCAGACTCTTCATCATCATCATCATCGACATGAGTTCACACACCGGCACTAATGAGCACGCCTTCTGACAGTGACCCATCTGTAAAACTAACAGGAACATGATTGGCCACAACTCCCAAGATGCATTTCTGCAATAACTCCCCAAAAAAGCGCGGCACTGCTGAGAGCATCAAACTAAGGCTATCGTCAGTCAGAGCGAGGTCCAGGGTCGGGGTCGCGGGGTGCTCCTCCTGCGGCGTTCAGTCTGAGCAGGTGTCGGTGCCAGCTCGCCGCGGCCGGGTGAAGACGTCTCCCTGTTTGTGGACAAACGGTTGTTCTTTCGCTGGTCGTCACAGGTGAACATTTGTGTCCACAAACAGACCGGCGACTGTAAACGTGCGAGCAACACGAGGCGAAGCTTTGCTCGGCGTTTGGTGTGAAACGACGTTAGACGAGCTGGTTCTGTTTAACTGAAAGCAAGCTGGCGGCCGGAGACGCCCATAGATACTGCCGAAGGGCGCGGCACGCCTGTGAGATAAACGGAGGTGAGCTTCGATGGGTTTGCCTCCCAACTTTACCTTCACCGTTATCAGCAGCTGTAGACGCCACATACTCCCAAACACTGCAGCGCTTTACTCATCTGTGAGCTCGTTCTGTCAGAATAATCCAGTTAAAGTGTTAATAAACTTGTAGCAGGTGGATGAAAACAGACCTGTTTAAACTCTGCCAGCACAGCTGCTGAGGAATCCAGTGTTTCTCATCTTTCTGTCTGCCTGTTTGCATCGTGTCACTTCCTGATACCGTCTAACAGAGAATATTAGATGAAGTTTGTCACGTTTAATAAATAATAATAATACAGGGAGTGCAGAATTATTAGGCAAATGAGTATTTTGTCCACATCATCCTCTTCATACATGTTGTCTTACTCCAAGCTGTATAGGCTCGAAAGCCTACTACCAATTAAGCATATTAGGTGATGTGCATCTCTGTAATGAGAAGGGGTGTGGTCTAATGACATCAACACCCTATATCAGGTGTGCATAATTATTAGGCAACGTCCTTTCCTTTGGCAAAATGGGTCAAAAGAAGGACTTGACCGGCTCAGAAAAGTCAAAAATAGTGAGATATCTTGCAGAGGGATGCAGCAGTCTCAAAATTGCAAAGCTTCTGAAGCGTGATCATCGAACAATCAAGCGTTTCATTCAAAATAGTCAACAGGGTCGCAAGAAGCGTGTGGAAAAACCAAGGCGCAAAATAACTGCCCATGAACTGAGAAAAGTCAAGCGTGCAGCTGCCAAGATGCCACTTGCCACCAGTTTGGCCATATTTCAGAGCTGCAACATCACTGGAGTGCCCAAAAGCACAAGGTGTGCAATACTCAGAGACATGGCCAAGGTAAGAAAGGCTGAAAGACGACCACCACTGAACAAGACACACAAGCTGAAACGTCAAGACTGGGCCAAGAAATATCTCAAGACTGGTTTTTCTAAGGTTTTATGGACTGATGAAATGAGAGTGAGTCTTGATGGGCCAGATGGATGGGCCCGTGGCTGGATTGGTAAAGGGCAGAGAGCTCCAGTCCCACTCAGACGCCAGCAAGGTGGAGGTGGAGTACTGGTTTGGGCTGGTATCATCAAAGATGAGCTTGTGGGGCCTTTTCGGGTTGAGGATGGAGTCAAGCTCAACTCCCAGTCCTACTGCCAGTTTCTGGAAGACACCTTCTTCAAGCAGTGGTACAGGAAGAAGTCTGCATCCTTCAAGAAAAACATGATTTCCATGCAGGACAATGCTCCATCATACGCGTCCAAGATAATTGAAATGGGTATATATTTGTTTTTGTTAAGTTGCCTAATAATTATGCACAGTAATAGTCACCTGCACACACAGATATCCCCCTAAAATAGCTAAAACTAAAAACAAACTAAAAACTACTTCCAAAAACATTCAGCTTTGATATTAATGAGTTTTTTGGGTTCATTGAGAACATGGTTGTTGTTCAATAATAAAATTATTCCTCAGAAATACAACTTGCCTAATAATTCTGCACTCCCTGTAATCATTTGATTGTTTCTGATTTGACTCGTTTGGTGGCATGGTTCGCTCAGACCTCTGCCGTCTGACAGGTGAGTCGCAGCCTGTTTAGCCTCCCTGGACTCTAAACAGGTGCAGAGGATTTATCACTTCTAATAATGGCTCCATCCTCTGCGGGATGCAGGGCGAGGCGTTATGGAAACAGCTTTGTTCCTCTCACTCAACTTAATAAGAACTGTTGTATTAGACTCATCGTGCCTGATGACCAAACATGTGTGTGTCAGGTTCACATAGGTGTGTTTTGTGACGACAAACGCCATCATTTCTCTGTAAAGTCTAAATAAAGTAACTTTGAACCTAAATGAGACTTCCTGAGAGGTCACAGGTCAGCCAGGATTCTCCATGGAGGCTTGATACAGATACTTAAGTGTTTCACAGTAAAGGTCAAAGATCGGTTCCAAGCGAGTCAGAGACGTCAGCAGCGTGTCGTTGTGAACGCGATTGAATCCTGAGTCTGTAGGAGCGCTCGTGTCACCATCATGACCTGCTCCGACCTCACAGTAAATATCAGAGCTTCACTGCGCTGCAGTAAGAAAACCTGTTCCTCTGAAAGTAAACCGTGTATTTCTGTCAGTGCTGTTGTAGTAAAGGTGCTGTGGATGCGAAAGTGTGACGAGGGGGCAGAGGTGGCGTGCAGCACATCAGTTTCATGAAATCATCCTCATGGTTGTGAATGTAAAGTCTGCTGTGATTGGCTGTTACCCTCAGTGACCTCCGGTAGACTCACACAACAAGACAAATGTCAAAGCATTTACAGCTCACACAGATGTTTCCACATCCAGGTGCCACGCCCCTCGCTGTCCTCAGGTACAGAGCGTCCGTATCGCTCAGGTGTGTCTGGGACTATGAGCACAGGTGTGTACACGGAGGCAGAGCTCTGCTTTCTAATGGCAGGACTTCTCCCAGCAGTCTTGTAGGAATGGGCTCGTTGATGGTTTGGAGGAATTAGTGAAGTTACCTCAGAAAGATCAATGACACTGAGAGTGACTGTGATGTGACAGCCAGGTGGAACTCCACGTCACCGTGTCTCTTTCCTTTAATCTCAGGCTGTGGTTCACATCTGCTGTGTGAATGGAAGAGTCCACTGTGTCTGCTGGAGCGTGCCCCTGTTGGCTGTTACTCAGACTGTGAGTAAAGGAGCAGCATGCTCACAGCCATGAAGGCTGAGCACACGTTTGCTGCACACATGCAGGCAGGACAGCTGTGCACAGTCATGTCAGAGCAGCACTGACTCTCCCCTCAGTGAACGTTTATGCAAACCTGCTGAGCTGAATATCACACAGCTGAGTGTCACACACCGGGTTTCATCAGAGCCTGCAGACCTCTGGTCCCAGACCAGATCAGTGTAAGGTTGGTTTGTTTGTCTTTTTAGGTTTTTATGAGAGCGTCTGTGGTTTAAGGTTCAGCTCTGAGTCAGGACAGCATGAAGTTTAATACGAAGGGACTGTCCTGAGGAATTTATGTGTGAGGTTATAAAACACTTTATGACTGATTTAAAGCTCCTACTTCAGTCAGGCTCAACAAAAACCATTGTCTTCCTCGTCCTTCGTCCTCTCGTCTCATCTTTAATAGAGTGAAAAACACACGGGGCCCGGTCCTCTCAAGGACACATAGACCAGCACGTGTGTGATAAAGGGTTAACAGTGACTCAGCGCGTTGTTGTACCGTACACAGTATCTGATTGGACGGACAGCTGCTGGCTGTTGATAACACACACACACACACACACACACACACACACACACACACACACACACACACACACACACACAGGGCAAAGAGGTCAAAGATCAACTCTGTGCTGAACTTCCTGCTTTGTGTTTATGGTCATTATTACAGGCACTCTCACCTGGCCTTCGTGCTCACCTGTGATTGGTCAGCTTCTGAGATCACACACAAATAAACATTTTCTTAGTGGTCCTTTATTTTCATGCTTTTATTGTGAAAATCGTGGTGAGTAGATTGATTGTGACGCAGAGCCAGGGTTACGCGTGTAACCTCCAGTGTCTAAACAAGAAGGTTTAAAATCAGCATTTACATGTTCTTTATTTTTTATTTCATTAAATATTTCATTTATTTTATTTGTAAATGTTTAATTAAATCTTATGACTTTTATTGTTCCTGTATCATTCATTTTGTTTTATATTTCTAACTGTATTTTTATTATTTTAATTACTTTATTTATTTATTGTGAGTTTATTCCTTTTAAATGTATTCTTGTCCCATTTATTTATTTTGTTGTAATATTGTATTTTTAGTTTACTGCTTTTCAGTATCTGAATCTGCGTGTAATTTATTTGACTTTTTGAATTGTATGTCTTGGTGCGATTTGATGTCTGTTTAATGGTTAGACTGGTGCCACAGCTCTTGTGTGTGTGAACCAGAAAAATTAAATATACACCAAAGAAACGCGTCGTACAGACGGCGTGTGTGTGTTTGGTGCTGGTTTCCCATCATGCTCTGCAGTGATGTGAGAAGCGTATGTTGTCCTGTCAGCAGATCTGTTAGTGTACGAGGGCTCAGCGTCCTTCACAGCGAAGCTGCGTCAGAGCCGCCTCATTGATTCAATTCAATTCAATTAAATTAAATTTTATTTATATAGCGCCAAATCACAACATAAGTCGCCTCAAGGCGCTTTATAGATACAGAGAAAAACCCAACAATCATATGACCCCCTATGAGCAGCACTTTGGCAACAGTGGGAAGGAAAAACTCCCTTTTAACAGGAAGAAACCTCCAGCAGAACCAGGCTCAGGGAGGGGCGGGGCCATCTGCTGTGATTGGTTGGTGTGAGAGAAGGAAGACAGGATAAAGACATGCTGTGGAAGAGAGACAGAGGTTAATAACAGATATGATTCAATGCAGAGAGGTCTGTTAATACATAGTGAGTGAGAAAGGTGACTGGAAAGGAAAAACTCAATGCATCATGGGAATCCCCCGGCAGCCTACGTCTATTGCAGCATAACTAAGGGAGGATTCAGGGTCACCTGGTCCAGCCCTAACTATATGCTTTAGCAAAAAGGAAAGTTTGAAGCCTAATCTTGAAAGTAGAGATAGTGTCTGTCTCCTGAATCCAAACTGGAAGCTGGTTCCACAGAAGAGGGGCCTGAAAACTGAAGGCTCTGCCTCCCATTCTACTTTTAAATACTCTAGGAACAAACAGTAGGCCTGCAGAGCGAGAGCGAAGTGCTCTAATAGGGTGATATGGTACTACAAGGTCATTGAGATAAGATGGGGCCTGATTATTTAAGACCTTGTATGTGAGGAGCAGGATTTTGAATTCTGGATTTAACAGGAAGCCAAAACAGGAGAAATCTGCTCTCTCTTTCTAGTCCCTGTCAGGACTCTTGCTGCAGCATTTTGGATTAGCTGAAGGCTTTTCAGGGAGTTTTTTGCCGATCTGATCTCTGAATTCACGGACGAGCGAATGATTGGAAATGTTCATGTGTTCGTGTCGTAACAGACTCACCGTCTGAACAAGGCCGAGCGTCAGCGCTTCAACGAGGAGGTGGAGATGCTGAAAGCTCTGCAGCATCCCAACATCGTCCGATTCTACGACTCTTGGAAGTCGACGCTGAAGGGACACAAATGCACCATCCTGGTGACGGAGCTCATGACGTCCGGGACCCTCAAGATGTGAGTCCAGAACCAGAACATTTGGTTCTTCTGTAGTTCCTCAACACTCTGTATTTGGGAACTTGATGCTGATTCTCACCGTAGTACATCAACAACTAATTTTTCAGATATCAGTGACTCTGTCAGTGCGCCCCAGGGCGGCTGTGGCTACAATGTAGCTGCCATCACCAGTGTGTGCATGTGTGTGTGAATGGGTGGATACCTGGATGTGTCCTTAGGGACTAGTAAAGCACTGTACAAATACAGGCCATTTACCATTTACTCAGTTTACTGGTTAAATAATACATGCTGATGAATTCTGGATCGTGTTGCAGATTTAAAGTCAGATTAATCCGTTACCAGTTCTTCCCCTGGATTAGTGATCATATCCACCACCAAAGAAGAGGGTGCAGAAAACCTGGAGGTAGATGGAACAAGACTTCCTATCTCCATATGAAGGAGTTATTAGTCACACTCATCCAACATCTTATTTTACTAGTGTGAGTAACGATAACAAAGATTAATCCGATGTTGTTATTTGACACCATCAGCAAACATCCTAACCCTCTTCAGTCTGCTGTTACTCCAGTGTCTGCTAATAACTGGGAAAATGTTTCTTCACCTGCAAGATCAAAATATCAGGTCACACCCAGTCCGTGCCTCTTCAACCACCTGAAGGCTTTTACCCAGTTCTGTTGTCCGAGGTCAAAGCACTTCTCCAACAGATCTTTTGGATATAGCCTCACACATGTGCACCTCCCCCTGGCCCCTCTCTCTTGTCAGTCCCTTACATCTGGCTGTGTCCCAGATTACTTTAAAACAGCCGGTGTCTTTCCTGTACTAAAAAAAACCTCCTCCACTCTTTTAAACAATTTTGGGCCAATTTCCAAACTTCCTGTTTCTTGTCAGCTCGTTGAGATTGTTGGGTCGGCATCGCTGGTACTGGTCTCAAATGGGTTTCTTTATACTTTTCAGATTCCTCAGAATTCATATTAACCAGTGTCCTCATCTGCACCAGTGGAGTCTCCCAGGGCTCGGTCCTTGGACCAGTTCTGTTGTCTTTGTCTATGTTACCTCTGGGTCAACTAATCAGTGGTTTTAATGGAGTCTCCTACCACTGCTATGCAGATGACACACTGTAATATGTCAACAGCCTCTCTTGCTTCAATGTTTCTCTGCCATTATTAGTTGCATGTAGTCTGACTTCCTCCATCTCAACTCTGGTAAAACCGAGGTTCTAGTGCTCGGCCCAGACAGTTTCTCTAAGGACGTTTATCAGTACATCGGCCCCTCGCCAATAACATCAAATCATCTGCTTTTTATCGCTTTTGATTACCGCCTGAATTTTGAATCTCTCAAAGGTTAGCCAGTATTGTTTCCTTCATCTGAGAAATATTGTGACAATCAAACCTTTACTGCCAGTCAGTCATCTTGAACTTTTAGTATACATCTTGATTACTGCGTCTTTCACGTGCGTCTCTCCATAGCTCATCTCCAATTAGTTCAGAAAGCAGAAAACCAGCTATCAGTCACATATCACACCAATCCCTGCCTCCGTTCACTGGCTTCCAGTATAATTCAGATTTAAGATTGTGTTATTGACATATAAGGCTCTACATGGATGGGCCCTGCTTATGTAGCTGAGCTTCTAACACCTGATCAGCCCGCCTCTCCGATCGTCCAATCAGGGCCTTCTGACTGTCCCTCCCTCTGATTTTAAAACCAGAGATGATCGCAGTTTGTAGGCTGTGGGACAGCCTTCCTCAGACTATCAGGTTGGCTGACTTTGTGTTTTAGTGAATGCTGAAAACTCATTTTTATAGGTTAGCGTTTCCTTAATTCATTCCCCTTCATTTGTTGACGCAGTTTGAAACCACGCGTTGAATGAATGTCTGTAAGTTTTAACATGTACACTTATCATCAGTGTCCAGCTGCGCTTTGTAACCCCGTGTTTTGTGCTATTTAGATAAAGTTATTATTCTAATTATTTATTGATCCTAATTTGACTTCTTGGATCTCGTCTGTCTTTCTTTAAACTCGTCCAGGTACCTGCGCAGGTTCCGTCAGATGAAACTGAAGCTGCTGCAGCGTTGGAGCCTCCAGATCCTAAAGGGGCTTCACTTCCTGCACTCACGCTGCCCCCCGATCATTCACCGAGACCTCAAGTGTGACAACATCTTCATCACCGGGCCCACGGCCTCCGTCAAGATCGGAGATCTGGGCCTCGCCACACTCAAGAAGGCCTCGTTCGCTAAGAGTGTGATTGGTAAGAGACAGTCTGTAACCCTCCATGACCTCAGAAAGTCAGTGGGCCCAAAAAGCTGCTTCATGGTTTTTCTGGTGGTGCATTCAGGAACTCCAGAGTTCATGGCTCCAGAGATGTATGAGGAGAAGTACGACGAGGCCGTGGACATTTACGCCTTCGGCATGTGCATCCTGGAGATGGCGACCTCCGAGTATCCATACTCTGAGTGTCAGAACGCTGGCCAGATCTACCGCAAGGTCACCAGTGTAAGGCCCCGCCCTCGCTTAGCGCGTTTTACTTCATGTCCTCATGCCCAGATTTTTGACTTCCTGTTTGTCTCTCAGGGAATCAAACCAGAGAGTTTTTCCAAAGTGACCATCCCAGAGCTGAGGGAGATCATTGAGGGCTGCATCCGCACCAAGAGCAGTGAGAGGTAATGCCACGAGTTTGTGGGCAGTTCACGGCCTGTGGTAACAGCAGGAAAACTCAGTGTTTGTTTGTCTTTCTGGCCTTCAGGTTCACAGTTCAGGACCTGCTGGATCACCGGTTCTTCCAGGAGAAGCTGGGCGTCCACGTGGAACTGGCAGAAGAAGACGATGGTTCGAAGACGTCGCTGAAACTCTGGCTGCGGATGGACGACAACAAGAAGCTTTGTGGCAAATATAAAGACCATAACGCCATAGAGTTCGTGTTCGAGCTGTACAAGGACGTCCCCGAGGAGGTGGCTCAGGAGATGGTACCCGCACCGCCGCACAGGTGGCATCACACCATGACACCAGTTGGCAGGTGGTCTTACCTGTGTCTCTGTGTCACAGGTGGTGCTGGGGTTCGTGTGCGAAGCAGACTATAAGGTGATTGCCAAGGCGATCAGATACCGGGTGACGGCCATAAAGCGCCAGCGGGAGAAACGGCGCCGCCTGGAGGAGGAAAAGCTCAAACACCAGAAAGAAGGGATTGAAGAGGAGGTTGACCCCCAGGCATCTGAAACGTCCAATAAGAAGCCAGCCACAAACACAGCTGATGGGAAGGTGTGTTTAAACAGCGCCTCCTGCTGGCAGAGATTACACCTGCAGTCCGGATCTTTGAATATCGAACAGTTTATGTTTTTCAATAACACGTAATTTTAAGATTAAAGATCTTCACCTTCCTCCATTTTAATTTCACAGCAGGATTCAGCCACCACATCTGCCTTGAAAAAAGCCCCTCCCATCACAGGTATGACGTCGTTGGTGATGTCGCTGAGCAGCAGTCCGGTGGATTCTGGGAACAGCGGCATGTCCAGCAGGATGGGAGGAGACGGCGACGAGGACGACGAGACTACCAGACATGCCTCGTGGTCGTCAGCTACCTGTGAGGCGTTTGTTCGTTTGTGATCGTCGATCGTTAAATGTTTTAGTTCACGTTTCTCTGCACCTTCAGATTTTAACGCTTCTCCGCCCTCTCACTGCAGCCGACTGTGACACAGACTTCTCCTTCAGTTCCTCGGGTGTTGAAGCTCCGCCTCCTCCAGTCAAAAACCCTGCACCTCCACCCGTGGTCCAGGAAACCCCTCGACCTGAGGCCCCTCGACCTGACGCTCCTCCCCCTGTGACTCGGCTCCTATCCAAAGCCAAACCTCCGCCCCTCCCCGTGCTGCGTTTCCCAAAGGTGAGCAGAGGAGGAGGAGCTCCTGTCGCGGCTGTGCTCCTCCCTCCTTCACAACTCTCAGATCTGAGCGACCACACATGCAACACACGCGTTCAGATTTAGTGTGGCCGCTGTTTCCTGATGATGTCATTAGGACGAAACCAGAGAAGTTACGTCTTCTCCTCCTTGAAGCAGCCTAAACGGGGAGGGTCATAACTTTAAACAGTCACCAGGAATAAAAACTGCATGTATTAAACCACCAATCAAATTTAGTAAAATCTCTTCAAAGGTTTGTTGTTGCTAAGACGACCTGCCAGCAGGGGTGCAGGGTACTGTTCACTGACCTTTGATAAAGTGGGTACAGCCAGCTGTCAGCACAGAGCGATGAGATTATCTTAGACACGTCTGTGTGACGCTTGTCATGGGTTAGTTTTACACGAGCTTCTCTGTCGCCCTCTAGAGGATGTCACAGAAGGCGTCACACGATTAAGCTGGCTGAGAAGCTTCTTTTCAGTCTGGATCTGTGTTTGTGTCCCACAGAGCATCGCTGTGTCCCACAGTGCCGAGCAAACATCACATGGATCAGTCTGCGGCTTCTCCTCACCTGCGGACAGGTAATGCACACGCTTACATACGAGGACCTGCAGTAACATTAAATGCTCCTAAAGAACATTTAAGATACTTTATGTTGCTCTGAAAAACAAAGTGTCCTAAATCTAGGGTTGGTCCTCACAGAGGTGGTAAAAACGCACATTTGTTTTGCAGCTACGTTTCTGACGTGACCTCGGGTTTGAGTGACGGCAATGACGGCCAATCAGAGAAGAGCAGTCAGGACATCGCAAACAGAGCAGCTGCGAAACAGTTCAGGAGGAGAGCGCGAGCTCGTCTGCGAATCACAGGGGTGAGTCGCCGTGCGAACATTTAACCTCTAAAGAACAACATGAGGTGTGTAAACACTGTGTGTGTCTGTGTGTGTGTGTGTGTGTGTGTGTGTCTGTGTGTGTGTGTGTTTGTGTTTTTGTCTGTGTGTGTGTCTGTGTGTCTGTGTGTGTTTGTGTTTTTGTCTGTGTGTGTGTCTGTGTGCGTGTGTGTGTGTGTGTGTCTGTGTGCGTGTGTGTGTGTGTCTGTGTGTGTGTGTGTGTGTGTGTGTTTGTGTTTTTGTCTGTGTGTGTCTGTGTGTGTGTGTGTGTGTGTGTGTACAGGTGTCAGACATGGTGGACCGAGTGGTGGAGTGTCAGCTGCAGACTCACGACAGTAAGATGGTGACGTTTAAGTTCGACCTGGATGGAGACAATCCAGAAGACATCGCATCAGTGATGGTGAGGACAGTCAGCCAATCAGAGCACAGCGTTGGCGTCGGTTCAGATGATTACTGTTAGATACGATAAGTCAGCTGAACCTGTGCTCACTGTCCTCTCAGCTCCACAGAGACTTCATCCTGCCGTCAGAGCGGGATGGGTTTATAGTTCGCATGTATGAGATCATCAAGAGGGCGGAGTCGGTGATGCATCATCGTCCACAGGCAGACTCTGATAGGCTGTCCCGCCTAAACACCTCCACGCTGCCTGGAAGTGCGGTATGTGAAGTTCTGTTGATGAGCTTCACATCAAAGTTAAACATGATCCCCACAGTCTGCATGTTTAGTGTGTGAAACGTTTAAATGCATGAAAATGTTTTTACAGATGAACCTGCTGGGAGGCGGCCTCTCCAGAACTCTGTCCTCGTCCTCATTAACCGGTAAAAAGGGACCGATAGAAGTGTGGGAGGGGGGTGACGATGGGAAGAAGAACGGGAGACGGATTATTAGGGAAAACATGAAGAATATGAAGTAAACGCTGCTGTAACTCTCATCGCTTAATGTTCACTGACCCCACCCTAATCCACAAATCTGTTTCACGATCAGATATCGACAGTGTTGAACCCCCTCCTTTAAAAGGAGCCGACTTCTCCATTGACCCTGAAGCCACGCCCCCTGTTAGATCACTGAGGTCACAGTCTTTTCACACGTCTTCAGGTAGGTGTGCACGTTATCAGATCATTCATTCACAAAAATGCTTCATTGTGACTTTAAGGCATTTTTGTGGCTATGCAGTGTTTCCTTCCAGTGGTTAAAGGAGTCCCTCAGGGAAGTGTCCAGGGCCTTCTGAACACTTCATTTAGATGTTACCTGATTGAATCATCATGTTTTCTGTTTTTAATTAAGTTGAATGCTTCTTCTGGAAAATGGGAAAAAATTATGTTTTAGTTCATAGTTACTTAATCGCACATCTGCTCGATAATGTGCTTAAAAATAAAAATAATAAAGCTGTACAAGAAAAACATTATTACCTGATCCCTACACACATTTAGCTAAAATAGCAGATGGCACATTAGTAACTCACCACACTGACAGAGGCCCTCTGGTTGTGTTTCGTGGGGTTCCTCAGGGAAATGTTTTAGAGCCTCTGAACTTTCAAACAAGCCTTTAAAACATTTAGAAATGTGTCTGAGTCAGAGGGAAATCTGCTGTGTGCCTCTGAGGGGAGAACACGAGCATTACTACAAGTTCAGACCTTAACTTACCAAAGAAACTTTCCAGGTTGCTTTGAAGGTGTCTGGAAATGTTTCTTCTTCTTTTGATGGTGTTGGTTCACTGTTGGTGCTATGCTAGGCTGAGTGCATCCACACCCCAGCACAGAACATGAAAGTATTAAAAAGTTTACTTGACTAAAACCAGCATCACCAGTCTGCGTGGACTGGGTTGGACTGGGTTGGACTGGGCTGCGTAGCTAATGCTCCTTCTGTTTCTCTCTCTTTCCAGCTTCCTCATATCAGCCCCTCAGTCACCCCCACCTGGACTCCTCTGCACCACAGCCCTCTCCTGGTCCCCATTATCACTTCCCAACTCACCCCTACTACACCTACACTGCTTCCCTCCCCACCCAGAGCCCCGCCCCCAGTCTCCACAGAGTCCAGAGTACCCCTTCGCTCCACACCCCCTCCTCCTCCTCTTCCTCAGCTCCTCTTCCTCAGTGGGCTTCACCTGAGCAGTCTCTCTTCTCTCTGGCCAACGTGCTCTCTCTGGCTATGAGTGTAGCCCAGACCTTCATGCCCCCACCTGGAGCCCCAAACCAGGGCTTTCAACCCCGCCCCCCATTTACCACCCCCCAGGCCACACAGTCCCCTCCACTATCTCCATCCTTTGGACCCCAGCTCCACCATCCAAGCCACACACCATTTTCCCCTCCTTTCTTCCCTCCACCAGCCTATCCCCTACCCACACCACAGACGAGCTCTGCCTCAGACAGCCAGCAGGTGGTGGCACTGCCCAGTCGGATCCCAGACTCACCTCAGATAGAGAAGGAGCAAGGACAGGTGAGTAGTGAAACAAGACTTTACCTGAGTACCAGAGTACCTAAAGTCCAGACATTGTGTACTTCCAGCGTTAAGCTTAACAACCGATATATGGAGTTTTAATCTGATGTAAAATATATAGAAGTCCATTACTGTATATAGTAACTGTTAAGTCTAATATACCCTAGTAGTCTATAGTACTTCTTCCTTTGGGAACCATCTGTGCAGTTCTGTTGAAGAAAGATGTTGAGTATATTTAATTATTCTTGTAAAATAATTGATTTCTGGGCATTTTTTTCACACTGCATCAAATTAAAGTTGATTACGTCGATTAAGCATCACGAGGTGGAGGGTGGGGGGTGGTTCCCTATTTATTTATTTTTTTGCTGGGAGTTTTAGAGGCCTATTAATTAGGTTGCTTACTCTTTAAAATACCAGAATAGGGAGGATGGAGCAGGTTTAAGTTTATTAGATTCATCAGTTTTGCTGAACTATGAAATGTTTTGGGTGCAGTGTGTTTTTTACATACAGGTATAACAGAATAGCTTTAGTGTTTTTTGTTTTTAACTTGAGTATGAACTTATACAAAAAGCAGCAAGATATTAAAAAACTGTTTTATTGATTAAAAATGCACTATATCGGATTTATATCGGTATCGGCCGATATCCAAATTTATGATATTGGTATCGGACATAAAAAAGTGGTATCGTGCCATCTCTAAAGTAGAAGTACAGATTGAACTTCTGTACTCAAAGTAAAAACAGTACCGGCTCAGAAATGTGCTCAGAGTAGGAGGACGTTTCTACCACCTGTTTTATGCAAAGCTAACTGAACCCTGTGTTATATTATATGTTAAAATAAAATAATATTAGTACGTGGGAATGAAAACTTTCAGTCTAATTATTGTTATAGTGAACGTACTCAGCTTGAATCAGTTAAGTAGAACATGAGCAGAGAAAGAGAAGGAGAATAGAAATCTTTATTTTCTGTTGCCTCGATTTGTGGACTTTGTGTCTAAACAGGAAAATGAGTCTGGAAGAGGTTAAAGAAACCTCAGGTTCAGCAGGTGGGGAAAGTAAAATCAGCTGTAGTGTCTCAGTGTGGGGAAAGAATCAAGCTCGCAGTCATTTCTACAGAGAGCTTCAGCAGATGTTCTTCAGCTGCTCTCTGTGGATTTACAAACCTGAATCCATCCAGATGTCTCACAGCTATCAAGGCTGATTTCATCCTCTGCACTGACAGCACACTGTTTATGTTAACTTCATGTTAGACAGCCACTGTGCAGCAGACTCACCTGTTCATCCTGCACTAACCTGCAGCCTTTAAATAACAGTCAGTCTGTTTAGCAGCAGCTTTATGAACAAACATCATGTGACACGTACAGATTTAACAACACTTCCATGTGAGCTTTAAACGAGCATCCTTCCTGTGACTCTAAGCTCTCTGCTTCCTCTCCTCCTTTCTTATCTGTCTCCATCTCTGAGTGAACGTAGCTCTCTGTCTTTTCTGTCCCTGTCAAATAAGCAGCTGGACTTTAGCTGCAGCACACTGTGGGACAAACTGCACACACACAGTTTGTGTGTTTTCTGGTGTTTGTTGAGTTCATAGAAACACTGCAGGTAATCTGTGTTTACTGGTTTCTGAGGCAGTGAGGCAGTAGTGAGGTCAGCAGTCATAAATGTCGACCTGCAGACGAACGATGAATCTGCTGGAACACAAAAACCTGAAACATGCTGTCATTGCTTTCAGTCTCCAGTCCAGCAGAAGCTCAGCTCAGCTCCGCCCCTTCATGGTGAGTACTTATGAGGTCACAAAGTGCCATCAGACCACACTGAACCTGAAACCTGATGTTTTATGTAACTGGTCCTCAGGTTCAGTGACTGCCTCTGCTCCCAGCTTGACCAGTGCTCCCAGTCACAGAGGAGAGCTCCGTCACTCGTCCCCTCCTCAGTCGACTCTGAACAAAAAAGTACGAGACTGTTTCTGTCAGTCAGACGCTTCGTTTAAGACGGGATTTTGTGCTGTTTGATGGTGTTTATGGTTTCATTTTTCATGTGTGAACGACATGCATAACTACAGACATCAGAGTAAAGTAACGTGTTCTTCCTCCTGCCCAGCTCCTCCCGCCTGATTCTCCTTCACCCAGACTGTCGCCCATACACGAAGGTATGAACCACCTCTGTTCAAGAAACAGGCAAATATTCAGACAGCATCATCTGCATACAGAGACACTCGCAGGTCATTATCACTGAAATGATTTCATAATCGTAACAACAACATCACGCTCCGTCTGCATGGGTGTTAAAAATAAAGGATCATTTACTTTGAGCTGCATCCTTTCCACATTATTCCACTGCACATCTGTACTGTGAGCACAGCTGTGTGCTGCCCCCGTGCTTTCAGAGAGGACAAAGTCCAGGGTTTCCGACGATGAACTGAGGGGCTGCACACGATTCGATCTGAAGTCCGAGAATAAAAATATGGAGACGAGCAGACACTTCATCCCACCAAGAATAACTGCACAGATGAAATTACCTGTAAATGCTTCACTCAGGATGATGTTGGTGGTCTTCATCGCTTTCTGATCTTCTACTTACTGCAAACATGAAAGAAAAAAATCCCAGATATGAGCCATAAATACCAATATTTAATGGTCGTACTTGCAGGAACCGAGGGAAACTCGGTTTAGTATCTTTCCACAGACGCCACTGCAGCAAAACTTTTCTTTACACACAGGAGGTTTTACTGCAGTGTTGTTAGCCTCCAGAGGCGAAATCCACAGCAAAGTCCACTTCAGAGTGTTGGGTGGAGGCTTCAAAGGGTTCTAATGTAAATCTGATTTCTAAAGAGCGTAAAAGAGATGTGTCCAGATTCTCTCCTTGTGCTTTGAACGCCACACTAACATGTAGAGGAACTGTGAGATCTGACTGGCTAGTTTAGAGGCGGAGCTTAGACTCTGACCAATAAAATGCTAACGGTTAAAAAGATGCGTTTTAACAGCTTTTTAAATAAAATAAAAATCATCCATACCGGCACACCTGATGAGTCTTGAGCTGCCTTTCACTCTTCTTCTTCTCTCATTTCTGCAGCGGAGAAACCTTCTGCTTTCACCGTTGGTCGTTTCCAGGTCACGCCCTCTAAACATGGTCAGGCTGCCACCCAGCGGGAGCAACGGTCCATCAGTCAGGCCACGCCCACTGCTCACTCCCCGCCTCCTCCCAGGAAGAACCAATCAGAGAGTGACACGGAAAGCAGCACAGAAAGCAGCGGATCAGAGAGCAGCATCAGCACAGTGACCCTCGCCCCAGTTATTAACAAGAACGCCAACCCGGGAGGTCAGGAGGAGAGGAGCAGCAGAGAGGAGGAGGGCACCCAGAAAAGGAGGGAGGAGGAGGAGAGGAAGAGGAGAGGAGGCCGCAGGCTGAACGTCAGTCTGTGGGAGGGGACAGCACGGAGTCGCTCTGCGACCTACAGCTCTGACGATTCTGACAGAGAGAATGGAGAGATGTGGGAGGAGCTACAGCAACTACGAGAAAGGTGATTGGTAAATCTTCTTTTAATGAATGAATGAATTTGTTTTTCATTTGTGGTTCATGATTCTGCTGATCTGGATGTTTAGTCATTGAAACATGAACGAGTCGATAAGTACTCCTTACTTTTATTTACCAACATACAAACACACCGCAGTGTTTCTGGTTCTCCATGGTTACCATCCATCCATCCATCCATCTTCATCCGCTTTATCCGAGGCCGGGTCGCGGGGGCAGCAGCCTAAGCAAAGAGGCCCAGACCTCCCTCTCCCCAGCCACCTCCTCCAGCTTATCCGGGGTAACACCAAGGCGTTCCCAGGCCAGCCGAGAGATATAATCTCTCCAGCGTGTCCTGGGTCTGCCCCGGGGCCTCCTCCCGGTGGGACATGCCTGGAACACCTCACCCAGGAGGCGCCCAGGGGGCATCCTTGTCAGATGCCCGAACCACCTCAGCTGGCTCCTTTCGATGTGGAGCAGCAGCTGCTCTACTCTGAGCACCTCCCAGATGGCCGAACTTCTCACCCTATCTCTAAGGGAGAGGCCAGCCAGCCTTCGGAGGAAGCTCATTTCTGCCGCTTGTATCCGCGATCTCGTTCTTTCGGTCACTACCCACAGCTCGTGGCCATAGGTGAGGGTAGGGACGTAGATCGACCGGTAAATTGAGAGCTTCGCTTTTACACTCAGCTCCCTCTTCACCACGACGGACCGGTGCAGCGTCCGCATTACTGCAGCTGCAGCCCCAATCCGTCTGTCGATCTCCGGCTCCCTTCTCCCATCACTCGCAAACAAGACCCCGAGATACTTGAACTCCTCCACTTGGGGCAGGAACTCATCCCCGACCCAGAGTGGGCACTCCACCCTTTTCCGGCTGAGAACCATGGCCTCAGATTTGGAGGTGCTGATCCTCATTCCCGCTGCTTCACACTCGGCTGCGAACCGTTCCAGTGCGAGCTGGAGGCCCTCACCCGATGAAGCCAACAGAACCACATCATCTGCAAAAATCAGAGATGAGAGTCTGAGGCCACCAAAGTGAAAGCCCTCCGCCACTTGGCTGCACCTAGAAATCCTGTCCATAAAAATTATGAACAGAATCGGAGACAAAGGGCAGCCCTGGCGGAGCCCATCACCCACCGGGAACGAGTCCGACTTATTGCCGGCAATGCGAACCAAGCTCTTGCAACGGTTGTATAGGGATCGAATGGCCCGTAGCAATGGGCCAGACACCCCATACTCCCGCAACACCTCCCACAGGACACCCCGAGGGACACGGTCGAATGCCTTCTCCAAGTCCGCAAAACACATGTAGACTGGTTGGGCAAACTCCCATGCACCCTCAAGTATCCTCGAGAGGATAAAGAGCTGGTCCAGTGTTCCGCGACCAGGACGAAAACCGCATTGTTCCTTCTGTATCCGAGGTTCGACTAGCGGACGAACTCTCCTTTCCAGCACCCTGGCATAGACTTTCCCAGGGAGGCTGAGGAGTGTGATCCCCCTGTAGTTGGAACACACCCTCCGGTCCCCCTTCTTAAAGATGGGGACCACCACCCAGGTCTGCCAGTCCACAGGTACTGCCCCTGATCTCCACGCAACATTGCAGAGGCGTGTCAACAAGGACAGCCCTACAACGTCCAGAGCCTTCAGGAACTCGGGGCAGACCTCATCCACACCAGGGGCTCTGCCACCAAGGAGTTGTTTAACTGCCTCAGTGACCTCGCCCCCGGAAATTGGCGGGTTATTCCCCTCATCCCCAGACTCTGCTTTTCCCCTCATCCCCAGACTCTGCTTCCTCCTCGGAAGACGTGTCAGATTAAGGAGGTCCTCGAAGTATTCCTTCCACCGCCTGACTATTTTCTCAGTCGACGTAAGCAGCGCTCCGCCAGCACTACACACAGTGCAGGTAGAGCACCGCTTTCCCCTCCTGAGACGCCTGACGGTTTGCCAGAATCTCTTCGAGGCGGTCCGAAAGTCTTTTTCCATGGCCTCTCCGAACTCCTCCCACACCCGAGTTTTTGCTTCAGCCACTGCCCGAGCCGCATTCCGCTTGGCCTGTCGATACCTGTCGGCTGCCTCCGGAGTCCCACAGGCTAACCAAGCCTGATAGGACTCCTTCTTCAGCCTGGTGGCTCCCTTCACCTCTGGGGTTACCATTTATTCCATTATTATTATTATTCCATCACTACAAATGCAGTGACGTTACTTGGCCAGCAGGTGTCACCATCCTTCATACGGTGACTCATATTTCAACATTGAAACTTAAAAGTGAGTCAGAAAGGGCTCTTTCCGGTTGACTCGTTGCTACATGGACGTCGTTCGCCAGGTTCAGTGTTACAGAAAGAAATAAGACAAATGGTGTCCAGTCTGTCTCCAACACACATCTGCTTTATCGTTCTTTATGTCTCCTGAGTCCTTTTCTAACTCCTCCTTCTTTCTCCCAGACACCTGATGGAGGTGCAGAACCTGCAGGTCAGTCAGAAGCAAGAGATCGAGGAGCTGTACCGGAGGAAGGGGAAAGTCCTGCCCCCTGGAATCGTTCCTCCCGCCGCCATGTTGAACAGCCGGCAGCGGCGCCTCTCCATGTCTGGAAACAATCCCTCCTCTCGCAGGCTGGATATGCTGCCCCCTGCAGGTGGGAGGACTCCTGGCAGCCTGCAGAATAACAGACTAATGGAAGTCATTTAATACTGAATCATCTGTGTGTGTGTGTGTGTGTGTGTGTGTGTGTGTGTGTGTGTGTGTGTGTGTGTGTGTGTGTGTAGGTATCATGAGGAGAACCTCGATCAGCAGCAGCAGCAGTGGATCTCAGGAGAGAGCAGGGAAAGGCGTGACCTTTGCCCCCGAGCACGGCGGCATGGTGAGTGTTTGAGACAGTCAGGAAGAGTTCAGTAAATCTGGACTTTAGTTTTTAGTCTTTAAAACTTTACCATCAGGCTCAAGTCACATCTGGAGCTTCGTGTCTTATTTTCACTCTCATGAAGTCGGTTATGAGCAGCTGACTGTTGTCCTTACGTAACACTTTGTTCCCACACACACATTCATACAAACACCTCTAACCTGACTATCACTCTGACGGATTCATCGGCGCAACTTGGTTCAGTATCTTTCCACGTCCTGAGCCACAGACGCCACTGCAGCAAAACACTTCTTTACACACAGGAAGTTTTACTGCAGTGTTGTTAGCCTCCAGAGGCGAAATCCACAGACCAGCAGAGTCAAACATCCATTCCCACCCTCATGCTCTCATATGCACTCACTCCACACTCAACCAACGTGGAGACAGACATAAAGAGACGCTGTACACACGATCACACTCCCCAAGCGTACTCTACAAACCGGGTCAAGGTACCCTTGTCCCTGGAGGGGAGAACTGCACCCAGACCCAGGTGGTGTTACCCTTTTCCCTGCGGTGGGGAGAAGCAGACCACCCCGACTCCGCAGCAGCAGGGAGGCCCCACACTCCAGACCGCAGTCGGACGGCCAACTCCACCTAGCCCCCCCGCTCCAGCAGGCCGCAGAGAATGGGGGTGGGAGAAGACTCCAAACCTCCCTCCACCCGCTCATTGTAGTGTTGATGCATGTGTGTTCTAAGGTGCATTTAAAACCCAGGAGGGCATGGAGCTACCTGCCAGAGAGCAGCAGGTAAGCGCATGGTCCCTCCTGCTAGCCCTCAATGTCTACGTGTATTTAACATTGAGAGGTGAGCAACGATGCCAGGGGTGAGGTGTACACCCTGATGGTAATTTGGACTCCGTGTATCGTGCCCACCCCCAAGATCCTATATGTATGTGTAATGAGAGTGTGAATAATGTGAATGTCTAAGTTGTGGGATAAAATTGAGGCAGAGGCAGCCAGAAGGGGACAGAGGGGGGGGGGGGTAGCCTCCTCTGCACCCTGGTGACATACCCCTACTCCAAGGCCCTGCATGAGTGGGTGGTTGTGGTGGAGCGGGAAGAGAGAGGCAGCTGGAGATGGGGAGAGAAGGAAGGGAGGGGCAGGTAACCCCTCCCTGGGGCCAGCTCCCCCGCTGACCCCAGTAGGCACTCCCACACTCCGCGACCCGCCAGGGAAAGGGGGCCCAGGCCCATCCAGACCGGGGCCCAGTGCAGTGAGAAACGTTTCCATCTCTGAACCGAGGAGACAGCCTCCACCTGTCACCATCTCACAGTGCAGCCTTTCTTCAGCTCGTAGCCATTGATCAGTGATCAACACGATTAATGATCAATGATGGTGGAACTGACAGCCTGTTGTTAGTCAGCGGTGCTACTTTCATCGTTATGTAAACATGTCAGTCAGCTGATGATGACAAGGAAACATTTCTCACTGAAAACGTTACGTTCATGACCATCACATTTAACTGACCTTTGACCTTTGTCTTCCAGTGAGTGAGGAGCTGCTGAAGATGAGAAGATGATCACGGTGATGATGAAGAGTAATCCGCAGTGCAATACTTTAATGTCTCGTAGTTTGAAGTGAACCTCTCAGCACTTTAGGAAGAAAGGTTGAACCTCAGAGGTCAAAGGTCATCAGACAACAAGCTGCAGCTGTTCGGCTTCAAAGAGAAGCTGAGGGTCAAGTGATGAGCTGCGCCCACAAACATGAGATTATAGAATCTGCTGCAAACCTTTTAAACTTTATGAGTTTTGTTGTGATGAGTGTGGAAACTTTTCTGACCTCCACTGCCGCTCGTGTAGTCGAGGACGAGCCGAGGACGGTCTGTGTGTCTGGACGACCATGTGCCTTATCTATCATCATGTAGAGATGAATCCGTGTGAGACGCCGTCTCCGAGATTAAACGCGTGGACACATGAAGAGATGAAATTATGAATTTTAACAGTTTTGTTTTTTTGCTCCAGTTTAGAAAGTTTGTCCAGATTTTCCTCCTCATATTTGTCTTAAATAAAGTTTCCTGTCTGACGATGTGCTGATGTTTTTCTTTTCAAACTGAAAGGTCAGAGTGACGTCGTTACAGTGAAGTAATCAGCTGATTTCCAGCTGTTTGGGTCAGCAGGATTCCTGCATCAGAGATGCTGAGATGAGAAACTCGCTCTGCCTGCTGATCCAGGTTAGAGCAGCTGCAGTGACACCTGGTGGTGGTGGGAGGTCATGACCTCTGTGTCTTGACATGACTCTTATGTCAACCTGAGCTGTGCTTGCAGAGGTGCTATGAACCAAAGACATACAAATTTTTTACTAATGAAGCAGACCCACAGACCTGCAAATCATTTACAGCTGTTCCAAAATAATAAATGATACAATAATAAAAAGGAGCCAGCTGAGGTGGTTCGGGCATCTGACAAGGATGCCCCCTGGGCGCCTCCTGGGTGAGGTGTTCGGGGCATATCCCACCAGGAGGAGGCCCCGGGGCAGACCCAGGACACGCTGGAGAGATTATATCTCTCGGCTGGCCTGGGAACGCCTTGGTGTTCCCCCGATAAGCTGGAGGAGGTGGCTGGGGAGAGGGAGGTCTGGGCTCTTCTGCTTAGGCTGCTGCCCCCGTGACCCGGCCCCGGATAAAGCAGATGAAGAAGATGGATGGATGGAATATAATAATAAAAATGAATAAATACAAAGGTCAGGCTTGAGGGCGACGTCTCACCTTTTTTTATTGCTCCTCATAAAACAGGACATGGAGACGATAGCTGATTGCTTCATGTTTTTTAAAACCTTTTAAAAACAGAAATGAAAAGAAAGAATAAAGATGTAATTCAGTTTTATTTATACAGCATCAAATCACAACAACAGTTGCCTCAAAGTGCTTTATACTATGAGGTAGATCCTACAATAATACATACAGAGAAAAATCCAACAATCATATGAGCCCCTATGAGCAGCACTTTGGCGACAGCAGGAAGGAAAAACTCCCTTTTAACAGGAAGAAACCTCCGGCAGAACCAGGCTCAGGGAGGGGCGGGGCCATCTGCTGAGCCAGTGGTTGTTGTAAACAAACTTATAGCAGCATCTGTACATCATGTTTTTAAATCCATAACAGAAGTCTGTATTTCTCACAGCCAAAGCAGAAAACAAAGAACCACATGAAACAGAAATAAGATGGAGCAAACAGGTGTGGGTTCATCAGAACGGTGTGGGCCCAAGGTTGGAGCCACTGACACCTGTGGCTGTGGGAGGGGCTATTAAATGATGGGCAGATGTAACCCATAAGGTCACGTTGGTGTAGAGGCCCGACTTCGTGTTCATGAATGTGACGGCAGCTCTGAGGTCCTGCTGATCTCATCGTGTTAAAACTCTGAGTCATGTTTTTACTTTTGGTATCACATTTGGGGATTCCCCACTCAGTTTTTACTTTCATTTGGTACCTGTCCAGGTACTTTACCATACTTCAGCCAATCAGAGACCTGCAGCATAGTGGCGTGCCTTGACCAAAGGTCTATTCTATTCTATTCTATTCTATTCTACAGACTGCACAGGGTCAGAGCAGACGTTTTGGAGCAGGTAAGCAGATATTTTGTCTTTCTGAAAAGTTCCTTTGTTAGTTTGTCCACATGATGAGCAGGCTGGTCCATCACTGGACATTCATACATTATGGTGTAAATGTCATCAACATTTTTACCAGCCGTTGAGAGCAGGTGATGCACATGAAGTATGAATACAAACAGCAGCTAGTTGTTGTTGGGATTTTATTGAGGTTTGAATCAGACAAACAAACGACGTCTATGACGCAGCAACGTTCTTCGGTCAGTTTGAGGACACCGGTGTGCAAAGAGTGTTTGTTGCCTAGCAACGAAATTATCTTTAACTGAACTCTGATCATTTTCACTGCAAACTTTTTAAAATACTGAAGATAAACCAAGAGTCTATATTTATTTAGCTGAGATCTGACCAACATGATGTCGATTTTTAACCACAGCAAGCGCCTGAAGGACAACGCTAAAGACAGTCAAGCTTCTGAGGAGATGGACAGAGACGAGGAACTGGAGTAAGTCTGGAAGCAAAGAGTGAAATGAAACGAGGAGATTTTGGCTTTATTTTGTTTCAGGATCCATCTGTGGACAGATTAAATGTTTTTTGTGCTTAAAATGTTTTTTCCATAATTCCTGTTTCAGAAGATTGTTTCAGAGGTTACGCGTATTTAAACACTACAGAGCAGACAGACTGAGCAGCTGTGATGAAAGGCAAAGGCTGACAAAGCTGGCAATGAGAAGCTGCACAGATGAAGTCGTCCTGCAGTGGCTGAGAAAAAACTCAGAGTCTGACGCCTTCAGCAAACTCACAGACGTGTTTGACTTCCTGAAGAAACGCATTGATGAGGAGGAGAAGAAGAACCACAGCGATGATGTTCACATCACCTTTATGGCTCATGGATCAATCGGAGACTTCATGATCCCAGCCAGCTGTTACCTGCCTCTGCCCACCATCACTGACGTGCTCCTGTATCCTCCCTGGAACTGCGTCACTTCTGGTTTAGCGTACGGTATCGCTACAGGAAAACTGAGGCCTCAGCACAGAGTTTTTTACTGTAACGATAAAGAAAGCTGTACAGTTTCTGATGACAAACATCGACCTGTGAACCTGCCAGATCACTGGAACTCACTGAAGAAAGCTGGAGCACAGATGGTCCCAAACATCACGGTTAGCCCTCTTCGAGATGATGATGGAGTGTGGAAACGCTTTGAGTCTCTCTCAGCTAAACACGGCCCACCAGGAAGGAACCGCATCGTCATCCCGTTCATCCTCCCAGGACGGGAATATGAAAGCGTCCCGTTCTCTGTGGTGACCTTGGCTCTGTCCCTGGTGCTCCTCTCCTCCAGGTTTAAAGCCACTCTTCACTTCTCTGGTTGTCTCAGTGATCACTCTACTGGAGCGAAATTTGACAGGAAGTATCTTCAGGAGCAGTACGCCTGCACCATCGACAACAGCAGGATGAAATGTTCACCTGAAGCTTTCAGATGATGATACGTGCTGCTTGTGTTAGACATGTTTGTGGACATTTTAGTGTAAAGATGAAGATGAAATGATAAAAGTAATTTTTCTATATTTGAGGCTCAGCTTCATGATGAAGGGACTTGAATCATCATTTAGAAATGTTCCAGCACCAGGTTTAAACTGACGTCTTCATTCAGTGTATCAGAAGCATATTTGGGTTTAAAGTGGTTCAGACACCTGTTCATAATCTGCTAACTTCTGTGGAGGTTATTAATATAAACAGACTCACCTGTTCTCGCTGCTCACAGGTGACGTGATACTGATTTATGTACATCAGGTTACATTGCACTGCGTGTTATACTTGTATAACTATGCATGTGACGAATAGAGAATCTTGAATCTTGTATTATGTAATATTTGGGTCTTTTATTGCTTCATGTGAGGGTTTAAATTCTGTACCAGAACAAAAAGTTCTGAGCCACAGCTTTCTAACTCTGAACCGTCTGTCACGTACCAAACATAGAAGTAACACAAGTCTACAAGTTGTACGTCTGTATTTTCATGCCTGCAGACTCGGTAATTATTTCTGATCTTTTGTTATTGTAAACCATGAAAATGTGAAGATGATGTTGTTTAAATGAAGAAGAACAGGATGAAAACCTGAAGCTGCTCATTAAAAACAATATCGTTTATATAAAATGTGCCTCGATCACTGGAAGAACATGTTGATGGCAGATACATGGAGCTCCACATGTGGCGGCTTTAAGAAATCCCAGCAGTGTTTGAAACAAAGACTCTACAGATCAAACCCATGAAGTTTATAGTAGTTACATGTCAATAAATGCTGAGTGAACAACACACACGTGCATACACACAAAAACAGAGTTGCAATGCCACCAGGAGCAGGTTGTGCTTCAGTATCTTCCTCAAAGACATCTCCACTTGAGGAGTGATAGAGGACTGCAAACCCTACTGACGGCCCGGCCTGAGCCTCGTCTGATGCATTCAGATGTGAAGATGTGGTTACGCATCAGTAAAGAAGCATTATGTAGGAATCATTAAATCAGGTGACTTACAGGAATCGGGATCTGTGTCATGGTCCAAACAGACACGTGACATGAACGTGATAAACTCACACAGCTGCTGTTGCTGAAGGCGTTCCTGTAAATGGTTTGGAAATCACCCCTGTGACTCCAGCAGTGCATGCCGTAGTTTCTCTTTCACTTGGTGACGCTCCAGGTGTTTCCCTCGTGCTACGTCAGACTGAGCCGGCCAATCAGATGAAGGATGCAGTTCATAAAGATCCTCCAAAGCTAGTACGATGAGGTCTTCTGTTTAGTGGCCTCTCTGACTCTGCATTCTCTAAATCGTTATGATGATGATGATGTCATCATTAAGATGTAATGGCCCTTTCCCATTGGTATCTACTTGGAAAGACTCGGTGCGGTTTTCAGTGTTTTCCATTAGGTCATAGTACCGGGTACCAGGTACTTTTTAGCACCTTCTCGGCCAGGCTTCCAAGCGATCCGAGCAGGTACTAAAATGTGACGTTGTCATACTGCATGAAACCGATTGGCTGGTCAGTAGTGCCACTCGATGAGTCATGAGACCATCTCATTTACAAAAATCAAAACTATGTTCGCTTTGATGTCCACCTTTGTTATCGTTGCATAATAATCACGTCCCGGGACATGTTGCTATGACAACTAGCTCACACACTGGGTTGTAACGGAAAACTAGTCGTGGCCAGTTGATCCAAGTAGCCCCCTAAATAGAAAGGGGGCTTAGTCACTGAGCTCATTCCTGAATGATGGCCTCATCAGTGGACTGAGCTCTACTGTCAGCAGGTTATTGATGTGCTGATGTCAACTTGACGAGCCACAGAAGAGTAACGAATTACAGAATCATGTTTTCATTTCATTCCTAAATTAATTTTTCATCATTTTCACAAATATTAATTATGCACCAATTTTCTGAATGTTGTCCTTGTCAAGAGACGTGGGACAGAGAGAGATCGTCCCCCGGCCACCCCCGTCATCACATTTAGCAGGAAAAAGGTCTAAACATCCAACTTTATGCATTAAAAAGGATCAGAACCAGCAACAGAACCACATCATCCGCGAAAAGCAGAGACCACCCAACTGAAAGCCTTCCACACTTGGCTACACCTAGAAATTCTGTCCATAAAAAGTTATGAACAGAAACGGTGACAAAGGGCAGCCCTGGTAGAGCCCACCCACCGGGAACGCGTTCAACTTATTGCCGGCTGTGCGGACCAAGCTCTTGCAACGGTTGTATAAGGATTGAATGTCCTGTTGCAATGGGCCAGACAGCCCATACTCCTGAAGCACACTGTATCCGATGTTCGACTAATGGACGGACTCTCCTCTCCAGCACCCTGTCATAGACCTTCCCAGGGAGGCGGAGGAGTGTGATTCCCCTGTACTTGGAACACACCCTTCGTAAAGATGGGGACCACCACCCCGGTCTGCTAATACAGAGGTAATGCCCCTGATCTCCACGCAGCATTGTAGAGGCGTGTCAACCAAGAAAGCTCTTCAACATCCAGAGCCTTCAGAAACTCAGGGCAAACCTCATCCACCCCAGGGGCTCTGCCACCAAGGCCTCGTTTAACTGCCTCAGTGACAACAATGTATCAATGAAATCTAATTAAAGTAAAGTTGCATAAACTGAATGAAACATGAGGTTGAGTATGTGACTGAATGCCATGGTCCAGGGTGTTTCCCAGTGTTTTGTGTTTGACTTATGTTTTCTGATTATTGGTACCCCTCAACAAATATAAATACAGATACAAATACCGGCTGCTTTGCACATCTCTACCTTCAACTGATTCGATTTTACATTATTGATCTTGACGTATTGTGACAGCTTGTGTACACTGCATGAGGAGGGTGTTAAAGTGTCTTGTGCTGTAGCGAGGCCAGAAGGATCAGGACATGAGAATGTGCTAACGAGTCCTGTCTCAGTCACTTAACGACAGTGTTGGTCAAGTTACTAGAAAAAAGTAATCAGTAACTAATTACTGATTACTTCCCCAAAAAAGTAATCCCTTTACTTTACTGATTACTTATTTTCAAAAGTAATTAATTACTTAGTTACTTAGTCACTTAGTTACTTTTAAAAACACGATTTACAACCTGAAGAGGTGATAAAGTGATAGATCTTTCAGCCCAATTCTACTTTTTCTGCATAATCCATCATACAAAATGTAATCAAATGGAAAAGTCTCTTTTTAAAACTTGTTTTATTAGTTTTAATCTTTTAACTTTATGCATCAAACAAAAATGTAATTATCTGCAACATTCTCTGACTGGAAGAAATTAGTTTAACATTTAAACCTATTTTATGCACATTCCAGCTCATAAAATAAAATATTTTTTGTGTTTACACTCAGTCTTTCAAATAGATGCAAGTAAAACACAGCAGAAAATAAATAAAGTCAAAGACTCAGCGGTCCTGTTGCTCTATTTTCACCTGTAAAGCAGGAGTGGGGTAGGCGGAGGTTTACCCTGGTGCAGGTG
The DNA here is from genome assembly GCF_057381845.1 of Rhamphochromis longiceps. Taxonomy (NCBI): domain Eukaryota; kingdom Metazoa; phylum Chordata; class Actinopteri; order Cichliformes; family Cichlidae; genus Rhamphochromis; species Rhamphochromis longiceps. Next base: position 39,152,948 of record NC_140560.1, on the reverse strand, counting down.
TGCCGCGGTCAGTGGAAGAATCCGCGAGTTTCTCTGTGAGTTTCCCATTACGTCGTAGCTACTCGGTGCTTGTTGGAAGTTTAGGGGTTTTTTCGCTGTAAAAAGAAGTTTTCTTCCCACGCACAGCGGACACAAATGTTTTTGTCACTTTTTATGGAATCAAACTCAAAGTAAGGTCAGTACTTCCACGCTTTAAACGCTGCACGCTCATACTCTCTCTGCACTCGATATATGATCCATTGTTGATCTGCACACAGCTGTTGTCACAAACGTCGCACTCGCTTACGTCACTGTCATGAGACATTCTCGCAAAAAATCACTGTTTTAGTAACGCAGTAACGCAGCGTTCCTACGGGAAAGTAACGGTAATCTAATGACCATTTTTGCAATAGTAATCCCTTACTTTACTCGTTACTTGAAAAAAGTAATCAGATTACAGTAACGCGTAATCGGATTACAGTAACGCTACTGCCCATCTCTGCTTAACGATGATGGGGGGGGGGGGGATGATTCAACACACGAATGGCCCGAGGATAAAAACTCCTCTTGAGCCTCTCTGTTCTTGTTCGGATGGTGTGGAACCTTCTGCCTGATCTCAGAAGCTGGAACAGCTCGTTGCTGGGATGGGACGGGTCCTTCAAAATCGGAGTGCTCTAGTCCAGCATCTCCTGACGTAAATGTCCTGTAGGGACGGGAGAGCAGTCCTGCGGCAGCGTTTTGCCGTACGGATCACTCTCTGAAGAGCTTTTTTTATCCTTGACACAGCTGTTCCCATACCAGGATGTGATGTTCTGTGTGAGGATGCTCTCCACAGCGCCTGCATAGAAAGTCCTGAGGATCACTGGAGAGACCCTGAACTTCCTATATAGCATGATCAATTGTATCAAACGCCTTTTTACAGTCTATAAAAACTAGAGATGGACCGATCCGATATTACGTATCGGTATCGGTCCGATACTGACCTAAATTACTGGATCGGATATCAGAGAAAAATAAAAAATGTAATCCGATCCATTAAATATCACGAAAGCACCTCACAAAACTTGCAACACGCCGTAACTCACCTCAGAACGTTAGCACGTCGGAGCAGTATGCATCACGTGATAGAGCGGCTGTGGCATGCGGGACCTGTCGGTGGTCTGGATAGCATTTGGAGCTTCGCTAGCAACCCGGCATTTCATCTCCGACAAAGTTATCCCGAGAGAAGTAAAGCAAGTGTGTAAGTCCATCTCTGAATGTTTGTAAAGCATTCCTGCGTTAAGCTTAACAAGCGACTGCCTCTCCTGCTGCTACTTCAATCATGAAACTGCTTAACGATCAGCTGATCGGCTTTTCTGTCGCGAGTCCGTCTCTCTTGTTTGTTTTTGGCCCACTTTGCACCAGAAAGAGGAAACCAGCGGCTGAACAACAGCAGCACGTTTAAGCTTGATCAGCTGTTGTTAGAATGTATTTAATATTACTTTCTACACCAGGATCTTTTTCTACAGCTGACACTGGTAACTGTGCAGGGGCGGATCTAGCAAAGTTTAGCCAGGGGGGCCGATAGGGCATTAACAGGGAAAAGGGGGCACAAAGACATACTTTTCTTTCTTATTCTCATTTAAAATGTCGAGCTTTTAATAAATAATTATCTGACACCCAAAGTTTTAATTTGATGTAAAATGAATAGAAGTCAATTATTGTATATAGTAACTATTAAGTCTAATATATATACCCTAGTAAGCTATAGTACTTTTTCCTTTGGGAAGGTACCATCTGTGCAGTCTGCAATTTTGTTGAAGAAAGATGTTGAATCTATTTAATATTTCTTGAAAAATAATTGATTTCTGTGCATTTTTTTTCACACTGCATCAAATTAAGGTTGATTACGTCGATTAAGCATCATGAGGTGGCACGTGAGGGGTGGTTCCCTATTTTTTATTTATTTATTTTTGTTGTTGCTGGGAGTTGGAACCCTATTAGTTAGGTTGCTTAATATTTACGCTAAGTACTCTTTAAAATACCAGAATAGGGAGGATGGTGCAGGTTTGAGTTTATTAGATTGATCAGTATTGCTGAACTATGAAATATTTTTTTTGTATACAGGTATAACAGAATAGCTTTAGTGTAGTTGTTGTTTTAAACTTGAGTATGAACTTGCAGACTTGCAAAATGCAGCAAGATATTTTAAAAAACAGTTTTGTTGATTAAAAAACACTATATCGGATTCATATCGGTATCGGCAGATATCCAAATTTATGATATCGGTATCGGTATCGGACATAAAAAAGTGGTATCGTGCCATCTCTAATAAAAACACCAACAGTACATTCCTTGTTATCTATTGCAGTAGATATCCCTTCTAGATATCCCATCACTGCCATCAACGTGGGCCTTTTCGCTCTAAAGCCATATTGGTTATCACATACACTGTAAACCCGAATGTTCAAAGTAATTAAACAGATTAAGTAGTGTATACTCAAAGTTTTTAAAAAGTTCTGTTAACTTAAATATGTCAAGTTCGTATAACATGTTCTTCTTTTTGAGTAAATGAAACTAATAATATTTGATTGAATTGAACTATTTCTATATTAAGTAAGCATCACTTAAAATCATAACTTAAGCACAACGTAACACAGTTAAGTTAGGACATATAAGAATGGTAAAGTCCTGTTATTTTTGTTGTTTCAAGTAGGATTTAATAATAAACTTAATTTATGTAGCACATGCTAAAATACAATAAAATCTCAAAGTGTTTCACCAAATAAGTAAAATCAAATTGTCTTAAATGCATTAGTGGAAGACAAAATGTATTTATTTTAATATTCATTGTTTTATCACTGTGTCCTACATATATATTTTTAATTTTTTCCGTAAGTGTTGAGCAGCTGCAGGAATCAATTTTTATTCCGAGTTAATCTCTGATTCACCCTCCGAAGCGGAAGGCGGCGCTAATGAGCATTAATACGAAACACAGAAGAAGTAAAGGTATATGGGCGGGAACAGCACCAAAGAGGCAACACGGACGACTGGAGAAAGTTGGACCTAACGGCAGCAACTAGCATCACTGGACTTACAGTAAGTTTTCAATGTTGATATTAGTTTATTGTTAAAATACGAATATTTAGTTGTATTTTGGGTGCGTGTCGAAAAGAATAGCAGAAATGTCGGTCCGTGTTTTTTATGTGCTTTGCTGCTCTCCCCGAAGGAAACTTTGCGCTTGCAGAGCTAGCATTAAGTTGTTGTAATGAGGGTCGCAGGCTGTTTAAAAAGTTAGATACTACTTGTTCTAGAGGTGGCGCCTGGTCGCCTAGTATAAAACAAAGTATTTTAATCTCTCTAAATTTTTAAACCCCCTCTCATGACTCAGAATAGTTGGGTCCAAACAAGCCCGTTGTCCCTGCAGTTACACAACGGAGATGCCTGTCTGCAGTGAGAGTGCTTTCAAGCAGTTTTCTTGTTAGAAACGCTATATTTTAAACTATATGTTCAGGGTTAGGGTTGTGAAGGAGCTCTTGGACCTCTGGCCTGCTCTAAAAATGGAGTCTGAGGTAATATGGATCAGCTCTCTTTAAAATGAAAATTGTAATTCTTACTCATGTGGCAGCTTTTTGCTGCTTTATAAAGATGTGCGAGATTCTTCAAATTGAACTGTATTGTTCTTCTGCTGTAGTTGTATGCAGAGTTTCAGCGGATTACAAATCAGAACCTGCCCAATACATTCTACGCTGAACTTGACCGCCATCTTCCTCGACTGATGACCTTATTCAGCCAGGGCATCAAAAACTGGGAAGACAGCAGATGCCCTGGCTGAAATTCTAAGAATTCACAATGAACAGGTAATAATAGATTGTTACACATTTCATAGGTTGAACCAGTGGAACATTGGACAGGTTCAATGATTTAAATGAGCTTTTTGAATTTTGCTATTACTCCACTTTGTGTTTGCTATTTGTCTGACTGTATTAAAGATGTGAACAGGTTATTTGTGGACATATGTTCTGATTTGACTGTTGTTTTTGTTGTTGTTCAGTAAACTCACCAGTATATACAATTCTGTTTTTATCTGGAAATAGGAAATCCATGATATCCACACCAAGCGCACTACCGTTCTCCACGCCCTTCCTGTCTATCTGCATGAGGATGTCTCTGGATTTTTCAGAACCTGCACTGTGAGTGTCCTTAAGTATCTAACAGATACTACTGTGTATATAAACAGTGCATCAAAGTACAAACATGTATTTTGATGCACTGTTTGGACTTACCTTTGTTTAGTCTACCCATACGGTTTCCATGTATGGTCTTTTCTGTCTCCTCACTACGAATGAACTGAATTGGTGTTTTGTTGAAAGTGATAAGATGTTTAGTAAAACATTTTCCTGTGTATTTCCTTTAGCTTAGTTTCAGTCTATCTCACACCACTTGATTCTCTGGTGAATTAGCTGATTTATGTGTGCAGAACATGGATCTTCTGTTTTTCACCTCTTACAGTGAGACTCAGGTCTCCCTTGTAAAAGAGGTATTGGATCTCAGTGGGAGTTGGTAAAATGAGAAATTATATGTCGTCTGTTGTATTTCTTGGGTTAGATTGTGATTAGTATCTCTTTTTCATTAATTCAGGACGAATCTGATGAGTTGGAGCTTGATGGTGTTGAAGTGGCCCTCTTCACTGTCATCAGTGACCATGACACAACAAGTCCAGTTCACTACCAACCTGTGAAAATCTCTGTCGTCATTGTAAGTGATGCCGTGTTCAGTCTCCCCAGATTTGGTGAAGCCTTCCTGGTAATGTTTGGACTGATCTATGCACTTCACCTCAGCTACCCCAAAGGCCTGACCAACACTTTAGAATTTACTCAAAAGATTTTATTTGGTCTAGAAAGTGGTAAACTGTCACCCAGGTTACAGACCCTCAAGAATGACTTGGTTATGTAGGAACTCATCTGAAAGAAGGATGCAGGGTGAAGCATTATAAAAGGCTAGTTCAAAGTTCTCTCCTTTCATCTAAATAATGCCTCAAAACATTATTGCATTACTCTACAGGTGTTCAGCCAATAGGTCCAAACTATACAATGTGCCTTTGTTCTCATTAACATAATGCAAAGCAACACTAATGTTTTGTATGTTTTAATGTTTTTCGTAATACTATTTCCAAAACATTGTGGGCTGCGCAAGATGACCTAAATTTCACTGTTTGATACTAGTTAATGTAAAACAAATAGCATTGTAATTCACTCAAATTGCTGCCTTGTTGTCTTATTCAGATATTAGCCAGAGAGCCAAAAGCACATTTTGATATTATTAATTATTATTTGGCATTATTTTTCATTACTCTGACAGTTTTCCTGACTAAACAATTTTTGGTCTACTTATTTTAATTTATAAATGTTTTTGTTAATTATTTTTAATTAATTTAATTTTTTTTTTTTTATGTATTTAATTTCAACATAGTGCTAAAAGGGAGCAGGCAAGATACTGTTCAATGGCAGATGTTTATGACTTTTGCATATTAAGTTACCGATACTCAGTGTAATTGAGGCAATCAATTGCCTCAAAAATTTTAAGTTTTGGGTCACATGTTTTTAAGTATCAAGTAGTCAACATATTTGACTAACGTGTACTTAAAATAATGACAACACAAACTAATAAACATTTGAGTTTTGTTAACATAAAAATGTTGTGGTTGTGTACTTATTTTTTACAAGTTCTGTGAACTTATTTCTTTGAATTTGTAAACTTGAAACTTTAAGTCATATTAACTGCAAATATTTGAGTTGGCCGTTCTCAAAAGATACAAGTACCATGTAATCCAAACTTTTATGTTCTGGAAAAATTTGACTTTTGAGTTGATCAACTCAAAAAAATTGAGGCAATCGATTGCCTCAATTTTTTTGAGTTCTGGTAACTTATTCGGGTTTACAGTGTAGGAGATTATGCTTCTCAATATATTTATCAAGTCTATTAACAAATAACTTTTCTAAAATGCGAAAGGTTGCGCTATATATTCTATAGCATTTTTAACTAATATCATGTCAATGCCCAAACAGTCAGTGGACTTTTTATTTTTAAATGTTTTAACAATGTTAATTATTTCTCTATGGCTCACAGCACCAGTAAACGTGGAGGACACTTTCTGATGTTTATTTACATCGTTTTTATTTCTTGACTCTGGAATTTAATTGCTAAATTAAAGCCAACATGTACAAAGAAATCATTAAATTCATTCATGGCATGCTTTAAGCTTTAAGCTTTAAGTTGTAATGAAAGAAAGTACTGAAACCATTTTACAAAAAGCCTCCTTGCTCATAAAACACACCTTTGTAATTGGGCGACCGTGGCTCAGGGGGTTGGGAATCGCATCTGTAACTGGAAGGTCGCCGGTTCGATCCCTGGGCTCTCTGTCCTGGTCGTTGTGTCCTTGGGCAAGACGCTTTACCCTACTTGCCTACTGGTGTTGGCCAAAGGGGCCGATGGCGCGATATGGCAGCCTCGCCTCTGTCAGTCTGCCCCAGGGCAGCTGTGGCTACAACTGCCTCCACCAGTGTGTGAATGTGAGAGTGAATGAATAGTGGCATTGTAAAGCGCTTTGGGTGCCTTGAAAAGCGCTATATAAATCCAATCCATCCATTATTACAGTACTGGGTGAGTTACACCAATTAAAGTCCTACTTACTGTGTTTTCAAGTTAAATCTATATTTGAATAAGCTGCTGAACAACATTGTATCCATCCATCCATCCACCTTCTTCCGCTTATCCAGGGCCGTATTGTGTTAATACAGTATGTCAAAATAAAAAAAAAACCTGTAAATTCAGGCAGGTGAGGTTGTGCTGAAAAGAATGACACAAACAAGGCAAAGATAAACAGTTTTTAAAGGTGAAACATAGAGTAAAATTAAAAGTAGTCGAAAACGGCCAATCATTCCCCAGACGGTTAAATCCTATGGATTCAGAATGGGATGTGATATCTGTGTGAAGGCAGATGAACAAATGTACTTGACTGAAGGACATATCCAGGTGAAAAAAGACCCCTCTCAGTGTTCCTGGACACCAACATAACACCATCCACAGTGAGCATCGTCTTCAGCTCTCCAGACTGACCTTGCTGTGGGTGGAATAATCTGTGCTGCTAAAACAAGCAGTTTGTAGCAGCACAGAATACAAGCACAGAAAAACTCAACGTCAGCAGTTTTACTTCTGCTGGACTTGTGAGGCTCTCTAAAGAAAGCAGAAGTCATACTGCAGAGACACGGCACACAGAGCAGCACTGAAACAACAGAAATCAGTTTCTATGACCAAAGAAAGTTTTTGATGTGAAATCTTTGTTGCCTTTGCTGTGAGTTTAATTGTGAGTCACCCTGCACCGTGTCGCGGAGGTGGCTGCTCCTCCCTGATCCTGATTCTGATGAGGTCCTTAAAAGTAAACTGGAACAAGTGTGGACCCAGCAGGACCTTCAGTGGAGAACCTGGGCAACCAACCAAGATCCTTACCAAGGACCAGACTGTCAGCTGCTAGCACCAATAATAGAGCACACTCATAATCTCACATATTTGTGGTACATTAGTGATCTGATGGCTGTGTATAGAACAAAGCAGCATCTACAGGTTTGGGCATCATGAACATTGATTCAAATACTTTTCTTGTGGAGTGCCGATGCTTTCCTGGTGTCTGCCCCTCTCTCTGGGTGAGTGTGGGAAAATGATTTGTTATTTCTGGTTTGAATTTGAACGTTAGCTTTCTTCACTCCCTCTGGTTTTATGAATGAAACCCAGTCAGTGAGAAACGTCTGCAGCCAGCGAGGCAGCACTGAACTGCTCGCTACGACGTCACACACACTCCTGCAGGTGTGTGTGGAAGCAGGAAGGCTCGGTGTTTAAAAGGACAAAACGGTGAATGTCTGTATAACTGTTGGGTTATTATGACACGAAGCACTCACACAGCAGCTCATGATGCTGAATAATTGCAGCTGCTTCTCAGAAACAACCACAGCAGCACGATCAGTGTCCTAATAACTGATCATTGAATGCAGTATAAACAAACTCAGCATCTTTGGAATCAGAAAGGATTCATCCAGGAGCGAGCAGCAAAATTTAAAGACACCAAGAAGGTTCCAAAAGAAACGCAAGAGAAAGGACGACGTGGAGGGAAGGTGTAAGGCTTACCGCATTCATTACAGTGTTGGAGTTACTGCACGTGTTTCTGGTGCTTTAGTTTTATCTGAGAAAATGAAAGTTTTCACAGGAATTAAAGAAAACTTAAATTGACTTTCAGTGAAGTTTTAATATGAAGCAGTTTGCGTGTCTACAACTTTTTATCAAAGTATAAAAAAGATGATCGATGATTTCAAATCTTCTGCTGTTTGCAGACAAAGTTGATAAATCAAGTCTAACACATCGACTGTGCAGCGAGTGGATCAAGACCACGAGGGGAACCTCACCCTCTGCATCCAGGCTATGTACCTGCAGAACCTGTGTTGCCCCAGCACAAACTGGCTTTGGGTGTAAAAGAAAAAGTACTGTTGGTATTTAGAAAGTGCACATTGGTAAGATTGCATGTGGGAGGTGGGAACTTCTGTGACTCTCTGAGGATCTCTTCTCCAGGCTTCTTGAAGGACGTTCAGAGCTCTTCTTTGGATGTTTCTGCCTCAGGATGTCCCTACCAATGTTCCCTCTAATGTTTCATGTGTCTGAACACACAAACTCCCTGAGCGGACACTTGGACCACAGTGAGCAACAGCAGACGTGAGCACACGGTCACGCCAGCATCGAATCCATGCAAGTTACATGGTTCATTAAAGTAATCAAATTACAGCATTTACATTTATGTTAGACGACTTTTAGTTAACTGCTTTAGCCCACTTACAATGAAAATGTAAAACGTCTTGCTTATGACCTGTGCAGCATGTTAACAATATTGGAAGTAAAAATAACTTGAACTCCAATTTTGAAAACACAACTTTCTTTTTTTTTTTCATATAAAGCTCTGACTTCTGAGTCTGTGGTCTGTTAGAGAGTCTGTAACTCTGCAAAATACAGTAAATAATGACCAATGTTGGGCAGGTAATGATATAGTTACTTCTTCAAAAAAGTAACTGAGTTATGCAAACAACAAAGTTTTTTGCAGCTGTTTACCTAAAAATGCAGCCAAGGCGTTTTTTAAACAAACATTTCAAACTATTTACAGAACAATCAGCTGTTCTGCATCAAATCTGATGCCACACAAATTATTTGTGCCGCTCCAAAAAATAATTTCTGTCCACTATGAGATGAAGGAGAACAACAGCCTGATACCTGCAGGCCTGACAGCAGCAGATGTGTCACTGCTGTAACACCTGTAACACTCAGCAGGCGCCTCATTGTTCTGACACACAACAAAACTACACTACACACTAACTACACACTCACTACACACTAACTACACACTGACTACACATTCACTACACACTAACTACACACTCACTACACACTAACTACACATTCACTACACATTCACTACACACTAACTACACACTCACTACACACTAACTACACACTCACTACACATTCACTACACACTAACTACACACTCACTACACATTCACTACACACTAACTACACACTCACTACACACTAACTACACACTCACTACACATTCACTACACACTAACTACACACTAACTACACACTCACTACACATTCACTACACACTAACTACACACTAACTACACATTCACTACACATTCACTACACACTAACTACACACTCACTACACACTACACACTAACTACACACTAACTACACATTCACTACACACTAACTACACACTCACTACACACTACACACTAACTACACACTAACTACACACTCACTACACACTAACTACACACTAACTACACATTCACTACACACTAACTACACACTCACTACACACTCACTACACACTAACTACACACTCACTACACACTAACTACACATTCACTACACACTAACTACACACTCACTACACACTAACTACACATTCACTACACACTAACTACACACTAACTACACATTCACTACACACTAACTACACACTAACTACACACTAACTACACATTCACTACACACTAACTACACACTAACTACACACTAACTACACACTAACTACACATTCACTACACACTAACTACACACTCACTACACACTCACTACACACTAACTACACACTCACTACACACTAACTACACATTCACTACACACTAACTACACACTCACTACACACTAACTACACATTCACTACACACTAACTACACACTAACTACACACTAACTACACACTCACTACACACTAACTACACACTAACTACACATTCACTACACACTAACTACACACTAACTACACATTCACTACACACTAACTACACACTCACTACACACTAACTACACATTCACTACACACTAACTACACACTCACTACACACTAACTACACACTAACTACACACTAACTACACATTCACTACACACTCACTACACACTAACTACACACTAACTACACATTCACTACACACTAACTACACACTCACTACACACTAACTACACACTAACTACACATTCACTACACACTAACTACACACTAACTACACACTAACTACACATTCACTACACACTCACTACACACTAACTACACACTAACTACACACTCACTACACACTAACTACACACTAACTACACACTGACTACACACTGACTACACACTAACTACACACTCACTACACACTAACTACACACTAACTACACATTCACTACACACTAACTACACACTGACTACACACTGACTACACACTAACTACACACTGACTACACACTAACTACACACTAACTACACACTCACTACACACTAACTACACACTAACTACACACTGACTACACACTAACTACACACTAACTACACACTCACTACACACTAACTACACACTAACTACACACTAACTACACACTAACTACACACTAACTACACACTAACTACACACTCACTACACACTCACTACACATTCACTACACACTCACTACACACTCACTACACACTAACTACACACTGACTACACACTAACTACACACTAACTACACACTCACTACACACTAACTACACACTAACTACACATTCACTACACACTAACTACACACTCACTACACACTAACTACACACTCACTACACACTAACTACACACTCACTACACACTAACTACACATTCACTACACACTAACTACACATTCACTACACACTAACTACACATTCACTACACACTGACTACACACTAACTACACACTAACTACACAAGATTTGTGCTAAACGTCGCAGATCTCTCACATCTCAAACACGCCGTCACTCCTAAAACTTCCCCCGTCCTAAACAACTAAATGTCATGTTGCCATATCATTTTTTGATTCGTCCACATGGTACATTTTTCCACCAATAGGAAAGGCTGGGGGTGTTTTTGGTGTTTTTGCTCACAGGCTTTCGAGCGTTTTCCTTATAAAACGCCGTTTTTACCGTTTCTTCCCGCAGTAAATATAAACAACGACAGTATTCAGGAAGAAAAACAAACATTGGAGATATTTTTATCATAACTCTGGTTTTACGTGGCCGATCAACACAATTTAAAAACTGGTATAAAGTCCACACTTTTTTCCGCAGAGGCCGTGCCAGCAGTGCGCAATCATGCACGCGCGCAGCTTAGAGGGAACATTGGTGGTGAATTTTTTAGGGACGGATGGGTTTGGTTTCACATGGTTCACTTCTCTGCTACAAAAGCAACCAATAAAAACTCCAGTTACTGACAATACTGTCAAATTCACCTCAGTGTCTTCAAAATGACCGTTTCCAGAGGTATGCACAGTTTTTTAAAAGTCAAATGATCATTTATACTTAATGTAATAACACTTTGGTTAAAATGCTTAGAGTTGTATTTTATAATCAGCATTGGAAACATTCTGTAGAACTTTATTCTCATATTCAGATGAGATTGTAGGAGATTCAGCAGGCACCAATGTTTCAGATGTGGAAATCTTCTCTTCTCTCCAGTAAACACAAGTTGCTGCAATGATGTAACTTGAAGGATCCTGAGAAATGGAAGATCTGTCAGAATGATTAGTCTGGTTTGGTGTTTACAGCCTTTTAAAGCCGACTGCACAAACTACATTTAGCTTCTTACATTTCGATATTTAATATAATACTGAGGTGCAGGTGATAGAGGACGTATTACTTGGACATGGGCTGAACCTCTGACACTGATCTCTGCTGCCATCTGCTGTTTCCGCAGCAGATGGCAGTATATACATACATACATACATACATACATATATATATATATTAGGGGTGCAACGATACTCGTATCGATATTGAACCGTTCGATACAGTGCTTTCGGTTCGGTACGCATATGTATCGAACAATACAAAATTTTTAATTTGTTTTATCAACTTTCCTTCTGACGATGCTGTCTGTGTTGAGAGCTCAGTGGATCTGCGCTCGACTACTCCGCCCGCCTAGGCTGCACTGTCCAGCGCAGATCCACTGAGCGCAGTGCAAGCTAGCAAGACAGAAGCTAAGCTCGTTGCAACATGGCAAATTGAACCTCCCCCACCCTCATTCAGATCTGGCGTTTGGAATTATTTTGGTTTTCATGTGACGTATGACCCTGAAGGTAAGCGCGTCATGGACTAAAGTAAAACAGTATGTCGGATGTGCCACGCAATGCTCAATTACATGGGTGGGAACTAGTGCGTTAGCGCAGTTAGCTCGTTAACGTGTTGACGCCGTCCAGCCCCACGCACGGGGCGATCCGCGGTAGCTCGTTAACGGAGATTTGCCCTGTTGTGGCGTTAAGGTCATTTCAGATTAACGCTGACAGCACTAGTGAGAACACAACGAATATGACTGCACATTTACTCCGACATCATCCTCGTGCAAAGACAAGTGGAAGCAGACAAGCAAGCATGCTACTAACTTTACCCGAGTCATTTAGACCAGCGGTCCCCAACCCCCGGGCCTCGGACTCGTACCGGTCCGTGAGTCGTTTGGTACCGGGCCGCGAGAGTTGAGGCTCAGGTGTGAAATGTTTGGTTTTCAGGGTTTTTATCGGTTTTCAGCTTGTTGTATTTATCCGCGACACCTTAAAGGCCGGTCTTTGAAAATATTGTCGGGCATAAACCGGTCCGTGGCGCAAAAAAGGTTGGAGACCGCTGATTTAGACAGCCGTTAACACATGATTCTCCTTATGGGGACCTGATATGTTTAATATGCTGCTGAGAATATAGCCCAGAAGAAGCGTATAGTATAGCTTTTATTTTGAAAGAGCCATTTCTCTGTAATAAACTCTGTTTTCCAAAGATGAGGGATTTCTCCATCAGGTAGATTTATTATTAAATGGTAAATGGTAAATGGCCTGCATTTGTATAGCGCTTTTCTAGTCCATAGGACCCCAAAGCGCTTCACACTACATTCAGTCATCCACCCATTCACACACACATTCACACACTGGCGATGGCAGCTACATTGTAGCCACAGCTGCCCTGGGGCGCACTGACAGAGGCGAGGCTGCCGGACACAGGCGCCACCGGGCCCTCTGACCACCACCAGTAGGCAAACATGGGGTTAGTATCTTGCCCAAGGATATTTGACATGCAGCCCGGAGGCAGCCTGGGATCGAACCACCGACCTTCTGATTAGTGGCTGACTTGCTCTGCCACCTGAGCTACAGCCTCCCTGTTATTATTATTATTTCTTTGTTATTTCAGCAACTTAAAAACTGTACTTTTGAGTTAAAATATATATTTATAATTTTCCATAAATGACAAATTAAAAAAGCATGAACATTTTTTTTGTATCGAAAAAATATCGAACCATGTATATATGTATATTAGGGGTGCAACGATATTCGTATCGATATTGAACCGTTCGATACAGTGCTCTCGGTTCGGTATGCATATGTATCGAACAATACAAAATTTGTAATTTATTTTATCAACTTTCCTTCTGACGATGCTGTCTGTGTTGAGCGCTCAGTGAATCTGCGTTCGACTACTCCGCCTAGGGTCGACAGTGCAGCCTAGGCGGAGTAGTCGAACACAGATTCACTGAGCGCTCAACACAGACAGCATCGTCAGAAGGAAGAGCGCAGGGCAAGCTAGCGAGACAGAAGTTAAGCTCTCCTTACAACATGGACCTCCCCCACCCTCATTCAGATCTGGCGTTTGGAATTATTTTGGTTTTCATGTGACGTATGACCCTGAAGGTAAGCGCGTCATGGACTAAAGTAAAACAGTATGTTGGATGTGCCATGCAATGCTCAATTACATGGGTGTGAACTAGTGTGTTAGCGCAGTTAGCTCGTTAACGTGTTGGCCGTCTAGCCCCATGCACGGAGCGATCGGCGGTAGCTCGTTAACGGAGATTTGCCGTGTTGTGGTGTTAAGGTCATTTCAACGAGATTAACCTGAAAGCACTAGTGGGAACACAACGAATATGACTGCACATTTACACCGACATCATCCTAGTGCAAAGACAAAAACAACAAGCATGCTACTAACTTTAGCCGAGTCATTTAGACAGCTGTTTAATATGCTGCTGAGAATATAGCCCAGAAGAAGCGGATAGTATAGCTTTTATTTTGGAAAGAGCCATTTCTCTGTAATAAACTCTCTTTTCCAAAGATGAGTGATTCCTCAATCAGATACAGGGCTTGCAATATCGCTAGCCCGACGTCCCGGAGCTAGCGATTTTTTTCAGTCGGGCTACCAAAATCGATCTCTTCCCTGCCCGTCGGGCTATTGTAGGAAGGAAAAATATATGTCAATGCTTTTGCATTCTTTCAGAAATGTAGCTGGGTAATTATGTCATTGGCATCGGTGAGCCACTGTCAATATGTGACATATTGAAGTCGCGTTTGAATTTGCGCTTGTTTTTTTGCTTTCACTTTGCAATCGTGCGAACTGTGTATAGAGAGCGACAGCACTGATTGGTGAGTGATGATAATTTGTGCACCAATTCCTCTGACATCGTCTTATTAATCGTTAGCTTACTATGCAAACATGACAAGTGAAATCTCCCGCAGCTTAAACATGTTGATCGCGCAGAGAATCGCTGAGCTTATGTGAGTGAGTGTGTAAAAGCATTTCAGTTCTGCTGAGCCAAATAAGACAGGTCAGGGTGAAGAAGTGACAGCCAAAGAAAAGCTTACCACAAAACGGAGAAGTTATGACAAATGAGACTATAAGGCAAAAAGAAAGTGCAGCTTTATGGTTTCATGGACAAAAGAATTTCTGTGGCTGCAATATGACGAGCTAAATAACCAGGGCTGCACATAAGTGGTCCGCAGGTGCGCATTCGCTGTCAAAATAAAAAACACGCACAAGGGTTAGGGTTAAATTTAAAAACTGTACTTTTGAGTTAAAATATATATTTATAATTTTAATAAATGACAAATTAAAAAGGCATGAACATTTTTTTTGTATCGAAAAAATATCGAACCGTGACACCAAAGTATCGAACCGAACCGAACCGTGAATTTTGTGTATCGTTGCACCCCTAATGTATATATATATATGATTAATAAGGGTATGGTTTAACCAAGCACAGGTGGATCTTGAAAAAGTTACAAAAAAGTCTGATCTAAACACTTTGCATGAAGGCTAAAGACACACAACCTTTAACAAATGTCAGAATAAGAAACATTAAAGATGATTAATGAAGGCCGATGACCTTTTTATTTTATTCTTTTTGACACGACACGGTTTGCTTTCAGCTGTTCGGCTCTGCTGATATATCGTGGCAGCACAGTTTCACACTGATCAAAGATCAAACAGTGAGCTTCTGTATAGAAATAAAGGTTAAAACTCAGAAGTGGTTCTGTCTGATTTCAGGCCTTTCAGTCTTGAGAGCCTAAAGAATGATTAGCAGGTATGGAAACCTTGAGCACCCTCCTCAGGTGGACTCTCCATGGATTGATCTTTGTTCTCTGCAGATGTGAAGATGTCAGCAGCACAACCTCCATAGCCTGAGCTGCGCTTCCCATTGGCTGCGTGTTAACTGTTGTCAGAGGTAGATGTGCATTAATATTATGATATATGTTTGAATTAATTTGCAGTGAAAAACACAAAATGGCAAAATCCCATGCAGCACTTTGGTGCAAAGTGGTAAACAGACTGGTTCTTCTATAACGCTTTTCTACTCTCAACACTCAAAGCACTTTACACAACTTGTACATTCACCCATTCACACACGCACTTCCATCAATGCTGTTTCTAGATGGTTCCAATCCAACATTCACACACGTTCACACGCCGATGGATGCGTCACAGAGCAACATGGGGTTCATATCTTGGATATGTGGCATGCAGACTGGAGCAGACTGGGATCGAATCGCCAACCCTTCGGTTAGTAGGTACCTGCTGTCTGTGCAGTCAAAGATTTATTAATGTTCATTTTTATTATCTATAATAAAAATTCCCACGATGACTCAGGCTGCAGTTTAAGCTGCAGTAAGAGGATGTGGTTACACCAAACCACTTCATCTGTTAACTTCCTGAAACTAAGTACCCCTCACAGAGCAGCGAGCATCAGTCCAGACTTCCAGCGAATAAACAGGTAAAGTCTTTTTCACATTTCTTTTAACAATAAAACTGGAGCTACAGATGTTTCTAAACCTGAATCCAACTGAAGTGACCTTGGATTCAACATGGGTGTGAAATCTGCAGTCAGTAGGGAAACTGTTGCTGCTTCCTGGAAGTTGCGTGTTTCTTTCTTTCTTTTTTATGAAGCCGTTCAGTGTAATGAAAGTGTCAGCTGATAAAAGAACGTCTTTCTTTCTCTCACAAAATCTTCAATCACACAGTAAACTGCTGCAGTGCAGGCTCGCTGTGAAAACCACAGTGTACAGGAAACCACTCATGCAAGCTGTTGTGCGACGCGGAGTTATTTCATGTGAATGAGCAACAATTTGGGACTTCAAAGGGATCCCTGGGGTGCGCCACAGGTGTAGATGTATTATTACACTGGAGTAACATTGGAGCGAACGTTGACAAAAAATGTAACAGTTTTTATCAAATGGACAGAGACGTTCCGACTATTTTCAGGAAGTATGACTGCATGCGTTTTAAAAATAGCTTTGTGTCTGCAGTAGACCTAAAAAGGCTGAACAGGTCTGGTCAGATTCAACAGTCAAGTATTTATCAAAGCGGTTACTGATTAATGGTCTGTCAACATAAAATATATTACTGTCATCTGCAAACATAAATCATTTTTAAACATTACGACGTCTTTACATTAGAGAAACATTAATGCACATCAGGCACACTGTGTAACACGTGCACGGAGGTAAGAACACAATAAACCAGCAGCACAACAACTAATATCAATTACAACATCATATATGATGAGTATACCTGCCTGGTCGTTTCCACGTGTATCAGTGCCTGTCAGGTTTTTTGCTGCAGTGCTGTGGACACAGAGTGACTAACACTCACTGTCTAACACAGAGCTGCGTGTCATTATCTGCAGGCCAAGAGATGTTTTTGTTCTTATGTAGGTATAAAGTTGCTCTCAGTAGAATGCAACACCGGGAAGACCTCAGCACTGACATGTGAGATCCAAATAATCATACCTCCTCTTAAACACTTTTCTTTGACTTTGGTAGAAAATGTCATGAGATGAAGGAAGGGTGTGCCAGAGAGTCTGACTGTTCTGATGTTAGACTGTGTGACAGGATTGAAATTCAACAACATGGACTACAAATTCACATGTTATGTCGCCTCAGTGCAGTCTTACATTGGTGATTCGTGCATATTATATAAAGGAGTGGTGTTAAAAATCTACACAATTCAGTTTTAAATCACAACAACAGTCACCTCTGCTCACGTTTTATTGTAAAATCCTACAATAACCCCAACCAAACGCAGAGGGATGTGTAAACGCACAGTGAATGTTATTACCACTCAGTTACATGTGGCAGTTTCTGTGTAATAAGCAGGAAACAGCGCAGCAGTGCTCAGCAGCAGTGCTGAGCCTCAACTCTCGCGGCCCCGTACCAAACGACTCACGGACCGGTACGAGTCCGAGGCCCGGGGCTTGGGGACCGCTGCCTTAGTTCCCTTACATTTGCAGTGTGTTCCCAGTCTCATCTCTGTGGGACGTCCTCAGCTTCTGGGCTCAGTCCTGTGTCCTGCGTTCATGTTTTGTTATCCTCTCTATCTCCCCAGCCACGCCACCATGTCTGTCTGGTTTGCCTGTCTTCTCTTGTGTATGTATTTAATACTTATTATACTTATAACAGGTGCACTTATTGTAGTTATTGTAATGACATCTTTGCCCTGTGTCTGTCACTTCTCGTAATCATCCCTGTGTCCTGTTTCATGTGTCTTAGTCTGGGTTTCGGTGTGTGCTCTATGTTGTCTCCTTGTGAATGAGCTGCCTGTGGCTGGATGCTGGCTGTGGTTCAAATCAACATTTCAATTAATTCCAACAACTGACTGATGCAGACTGAATTGTAAAGAAGCTTAGACTCCCTTTGATTTAAGATCATTTGGGTTTGGAGACCTTACAGGTTACTGTCATTTCTTACAGCGATGTTCACATTCAGTGACTCAACAACAGGTCACAGCATGAAACACAGTGTTTGTGTCCTGGGCCCTGTTTCAGGAAGCCGGTTTGGAAAACTCAGAGTGAAAAACGACACTCACGGTTGAGTAACCCCGAACTGTCCAACTCGGAATATTCCGTTTCAGAAAGGCTGATAACAATTAGTTCAGTCAACGCGGAGTTGCTTTAACCCCAAGTTAAGCGCACGCACGAGGACACATAAAGCCCTGATTAGTGGAGCACAGATTAAGCGAGTCACCATGGAGACGGAGGGAAAGAAGGCGCGGTCAATGTATTTCACAGCGCTTGAGGCCGAAATCCTGATGGCAGCATATGCCGATAACATGCAAATTCCGCGGAAAAAAGTAACACAGCGACAGCTGCAAAAGAAAGTGAGCATGCATGGCAAAACATAGCCGACAGAGTCAATGCGTGAGTGTTAATTTAAACATTGATCTAGGGATTTCCACCCATTTAACACGTTATTTTATCATATGTTATTTTATTTGTTATTTTATACATTTTATTTTGTGATGTGATGTGAGCGCAGGTGCAACCCAACAGGCCCCAAACGTGCCTGGCAGCAAGTAAAAATGAAATATAAAAATATAGTCCAAACAGGTAAGGTGTAATTGTATTATGAGCCATAGTGCTTGGTCTGTTTGTCCCATGTAAATCAATTGCAGTTAGAGGCTACATTAATTTTCTTTCTGTAAGCACTTATTGAAATTATCTGAGCACATTACAAGTACATATTTGCTTACTCTGTATGCTCAAATGTGACCCGTTATAGCCAACAGAAAAAAAGCGGAGGCCCGAAAAACAGGTGGGGGTCCTCCACCACCACCACTCACAGAGGCTGAGCAGTTGGCCCTCAGCCAAAACAGTGGGCGCCCTGTGACTGAAGGCATCTCTGCGGGGACATCCTCTGAGTCAATAACCCCGCAAGACACAAGTGCCTACATAAGGGGTAAATTCAAAATAATACATGATGTGCATACATCCTTTCTTCACAGTCACCTTTGCAGTGCTGCTCATTCATTTGATAAACTCTTTACCATAATGGATTATTTTGTAGTGAAGTTATTTTCCTACTGATTTTGCCTTCCCTCAGTCTTGGTTGTCTTTGAGAGCATAATGACAATGAAGTGTAAGGTGATTGGTATGTTTGTTAATTGCCATTTGGTCCCTTGTAAGTTATAAGTGACCTGTATAAACCTCATATTCTATCAGTTGATGGTGGTGGTGTACTGCATCTGGTGCAGCCTCCTGTTGAGCCAGACCAACATGCAGTTGTGAGTAATACTCCACAGATTATATGAGTTTACAGTAGAACAGCAATGTTGTCTATTTCTTTACTGCAGGAAAATAATGAAGAAACATTGACAGCTGTTACAGAGGAGGAAGCAACAGAGACACTTTATGAGGTTTACATCTTTTAATACTTTGTGTACAGGAAATACAGGCGACCAATAAAGCCAGTTGAACAAAAAATCTGTTTATTCTTCTTTCAACATGTTGAGGTGATGGGTCAAAAGAAATGATTGTGACATATGGTGTCTCTGACTGCTCTTCCATCTTGTATGTCCGTGGGAGGGTCAGGATGTTCATGGTTTGGATCACTGCTGTTTGGTTCAGAAGGACAGTGTTCTCCTCTAATTGTGGCAATGTTGTGAAGAATCACACATGCCACAATAATGTCACATGCCCTTTCTAGGGTGACCCTGAGTCTTTGCAGGCACTGGAACCGGGCCTTAAGCATTCCGATAGTCATTTCAACTCTGGCTCTTGTCCTGCAATTAGCCAGATTATATCGCTGCTGTGGGCCCGGTTCAGGGTCAGAGTAAGGGGTAAGCAAATAGGGTAAACATGGATACCCCTTATCACCAAGCAAGTAGCCAGTGAACTCTCCTAAGACAGAAGGGTACACTTCAGTTCAAATGTCCCTGAAGCAATTGGTCTTTATATATTTTAAAGTATTCTCAACTCACCATGTCCAAATTTTGTGCTCAGTGTACATTCATGGAATATTTGTGAGTCATGGACAGAGCCTGGCCACTTGGCTTCCACATTTGTGATAATGTTGGCAGCATCACATATGATCTTCACAGTGCAGAGAACACAAATTAGCATCCATTACTATAATGAAATAATTTGTTAGTTTGACATGCTACAGGGAACTATGTACCTGTACATTAATGCTGTGGAAAGACTTCCTGTTCACATAGTCTCCTTCATTTACTGAAGGAGCAATGATTGGAATGTGAGTGCCATCTGTACAGCCAATCACGCCTGGGAACCGTGAGAATAAATGTAAAATTTAAGTAGTAGTTCAAGTATCACCACATCATGAATTAAGTTTTGTTCATCCTGATACCTGCAATTTTGTGGCATCCCTCTTTGATAAATCTTGTGGGTCTATGACCGGGGAACACCACAGACGAGTACAGGAGACGTTTCAGTGCAACTGTAACATTCCTGACTGCCCGACAGACGGTAGCCTTGGAAACGTGCTCAGCGTCACCAATATTATACAGAAAGCTCCCGTTTGCAAGAAACCGAAGTGCAATACAAATAATATGCACAGAACTGAGAGGATGTCCGCGATGTGTCACATGCGTAATATATGGCCTGAGGATGTTATCCAAATAACTTATAGATTGTGCTGAGAAACGGTAACGTTCGCACAGAAAATCATCAGGAAATGATAAAATGTCCAAACGCACTCTGATCACTCTCTCCCGGCGGAGAGCCCTGCGGAGAATTTGGGCTTCACGATCTACTGGCTCTTCAAGGAAGTGGCACGCCATGTCCGACACTTCCTACTGTCAGGTTTCCGACAAAGGGGCGGAGACAGTCAGGGTTAGTTGTAGTAAACCTGCTAGGGGGCAGGTTAGCTTCACGGAGTGTGTCGTCATAGTGACTCACTGAGGCTTCATCTGAACTCGCTTTGTGAAACCGAAAACCCAGAGTTTTCGTTAACTCAGGGTATACTTACTCAGAGTTTGCACTAAACCGGCTTCCTGAAACAGGGCCCTGGTCCTGGGTTGCTTACCCAGTGCTTCTGTGTTGTTCTTTATCAGTTTTAGTCTCCTGGTTTCTGTTTTGTGCTCCTCCTTTCCTCTGTGTTTCCTGTGTTCAGTGTTTTGCTTTCCCACCATCTCATTAACCGGCTCTGATTAGTCCCAGCTGTGTTTCCAGCTGTTCCCTCCATGCTGTCGGTCTGTTTGTTTTCTCGTCAGTTCCTAGTTTTCTAGTTTCTTTGTTTTCTAGTTTCTGTTCTCTTGAGTTCCTGGTTTCCCAGCTCTCGGTCATTATGTTTTGTTTCTTATATCCTGCATTCAAGTGTTCGCAGCAAATAAAGCTGCAGCTTTAAGAGACCTTTGCGTGCTCGAGTCCTGCATTTGGGTCCTACGTCCTGCCTGCCGCACAGCGTAACATTGTTATTGAACATTTATATGATTAACATCACTTTGTCTGTTATGTTAAAAAAAAATTTTTGTACAAATGATGAAATATCAAATTGTGTCACAACATTGGGGCAGCAGTGTATCCTTACTAAAGGAGGTAATGAAGGAAGAACCTTTCCTGTTATTATCATGACTCCCACGCAGCTGCCTCAGGTTATTTCTCAGGTGCAATAGTCTATTTCATCATATCCTCGATATAAACCAGAAACACGGGCAGGTAATGAAAGTTCAGATTTTGCGACTGCTTCAAAGAACTTATTAAACTGATGTTCAACTGGCAACAAATGAATGCAAACGATTTGATGCAATGTGGCATTGATCTGTCTGGATTACTAAGCGTCTGAAGAAGACGTCGACAGAGGTGAAACTTTTCATTTCTTCTGTGAAACTGACACTAAAACCACATGTGAGACACACGAGTGGTTTGGAAGGATTGTTCATTATTACACTGAACAGTCTAGTTTAAAAACCGTAAAGCCGTAAAGTAAAAGCCGTCTGAAGTGGGCTGTGTCTAACGCATGGGTTTATTTTATTCTCATTGATCCAAATGTACAGATGTGTTACATGTGAAGACAAACAGACATCTCCTGATTCCTGACAGGACCAAGGATGGCAACACCAACAGAGTTGGTGGAAGCGCTGGAGGAGCTGGGAGACAGCGAGCTCAAAGATTTTAAGGAGATGGAAACAAAGGATCAGGTGGAAAGTTTATCCAGCACTGACTTAGGACCTGAAGGTGAGTCATGGAAGCAGGTCAGTCAGCTGACACGGCTTCTGAAGCAGTTGAGGCAAACTGAACTCCACATTAAAATATCTCATACACTCACACACACCTACATACTTAGTCTAGAGCTATTGCAGCATAACTAAGAGAGGATTCAGGGTCACCTGATCCAGCCCCAACTATGTGCTGTGGAACCAGAAGAGGAGCTTCAGGTTTGGAAAGCTGAAGACTCTGGAACCAGAGAGACTGCAGTCTGAGGGAGAAGTGCCCTGTTGGTACAGTATAGTACTGTGAGATCTTTACAATATGAAACAACCCTCTGAACCATCAGGGGGGAGACAGCATACAGACAGCAAGCTGTGCCCTGCAGCTCTCACAGAGTCCAACCTGTCTTCAGGAGACTCGTTCTAGAGTATCTTTCAGCTCAGACTCCCATCTCACCACAGAGATGATGCTGTTACAGGGAAATATCTGAATCAGAACTCTTTAATGAGCCCAAGAGGAAATCATGGGGTCTCCGTTGCTCTGAGACAGTAAGAAGAGTAGCTAACTGAGCTAAATAAACAATACTATTTATTACAAAGTTACAAAATATAACTAAATAACGCAAACAAAGAAGTAAAAAGCTACGCTTAACAAAGTTTAAAGGATGACTGTAAACTGTAGGAGGCTGCATGCGCACAAACAGGTTGTTGTGTTGGTATTTCCCACAGCAGACTTTTCATGGGTGTGTCTTTGCTCCCCACAGATGTGAGATGCATGCCAGCAGCTCCGCCTCCACAACCTGAAACATCGTACCAAGTCGCGCTGCAGTCTGAGCTCCAGAACATCTTCAGGTGTGCTCAGGAGGCCCTCGAGAAGCAGAATGAGGAACGTTTGTATGACGTGACCCCAGAGCTGTTTATTACAGAGAGACGGACCACAGACTCACAACAAGAGGTCAGACTGGCTGACCTCGAGTCAGAGAGGGCGGTTAAACCCAGTGACCTCTTCCAACTGTTTTCTAGTGAGGGCACGGCTGTGAGGACAGTGCTGACCAGCGGGATAGCAGGAATTGGCAAATCATCCCTTGTTAAGAAGTTTTTGTTGGACTGGGCTGAAAAAAGAACCAATCAAGACTTACATCTGATCTTCCCCTTTGACTGTCAGCAGATGGGTTTATGGCAAGGAGAAACATTTAGCCTGGCAGAGCTCATCCATACATGTATCCCATATTTTTCAGCCAGTGGTATCAAAGAAGAGACTTTAAATGACATTTTCACAAGTTCACAGAACTCCAGAGACACAAGTGAGTTCAGACTTCTGTTTGTGTTTGATGGACTGGATCAAAGCCGCCTTCAGCTCGACTTCACAGGAAAAACAGAGAAGTCTACTGACGTGACAAAGTCAGCCGGAGTAGAAGTGCTTCTGACCAACCTCATCAGGGGCAAACTGCTTCCCTCTGCTCGCCTCTGGATAACCACACGACCTGCAGCAGCCAATCGAATTCCCCCTCAGTACGTTCACAGAGTGACGGAGGTCAGAGGGTTCACTGACCCTCAGAAGGAGGACTACTTCAGAAAAAGATTCCAAGATGCGGAGCAGGCCAACAGGATGGTGGCCCACATCAACACATCCCAAGGACTACACATCATGTGCCACATCCCAGTCTTCTGCTGGATCACAGCTGCAGTTCTGGAGGATGTGCTGAAAACCAGCGAGGGACGAGAGCTGCCCAACACCCTGACTGAGATGTACATCCACTTCCTGATGGTTGAGATTAACCACACAAAGCAGAAGCATGTCCCAGAAAAGTGCATTCGGTACATTATGTCATTGGCTGAACTGGCTTTTCACCAGCTGCTGAGAGGAAACGCCATCTTTACTGAGGAGGAGCTGCGCTGCAGTGGCATTCATGTCAGAGCAGCGTCAAAGTACGCAGGACTGTTCACAAAGATCTTCAAGCAGGTTTGTGGACAAAGGAAGGAACAGGCCCAGAAGAATATCTTCAGCTTTACTCACCAAAGCATTCATCAGTTTCTAGCTGCAGTTTACGTGACCATATCACTGTTCAGCCACAACAGAAATGTGATGCCTGTCCCCCGACTCACCGTGCAAAGTCTGTTCACGTGTTTCAGTAAATCAAACTCTTCTACGGCTCTGAATATCCAAAAAAATGCAGTCAAGACAGCGTTAAAGAGCCCAAACGGTCACCTGGATTTGTTTGCTCGCTTTCTCCTCGGTCTGTCACTGCAGACCAATCAGACTCTCCTACAAGACCTGCTGACACAAACTAGAAGTAGCTCACATAACAATCAAAAAGCAATCCTGTATGTGAAGAAGAGGATCAGGAAGAATCCTGGTCCAGAACAATGCATCCTCCTGTTCCACTGCCTGAATGAACTGAACGATCGTTCTCTGGTGGAGGAGATCCAACGATACCTGAGCTCAGGAAGTCTCTGCAAAGATAAACTGTCTCCCACTCAGTGGTCGACACTTCTCTTCATCTTACTGTCCTCAGAAAAAGATCTGGATGTGTTTGACCTGCAGAAATACTGTGCTTCGGAGGAGGCTCTTCTGAGGCTGCTGCCAGTGATCAGAACCTCTAGAAAACTTCTGTAAGTTCATGGATAAGTGAGTCACCCACGAAACCAAATATAATGTTACTTCTCCCAAACAAATCAGCTTACAGGCCTTACAGAGTTGACATTATAAGTCACAGCAAGCAAGATGATGTTATTTACTAGTCCAATAACAAAAAGGCCTACAGATATGTTTCTGCCTCTCTATCATCATGCTTTTGGTATCTTTGCGCTGCTGTAAATACAGAATATGTCAGTTTTATAGCTTGCTGAAAACCTACAGTGGGTGTTCGCTCACATAAAGTAAGATGATGAACACATGCTGTGGAAGAGAGCCAGAGATTAATAACAAGTACGATTCAGTGCAGAGAGTAAATGGCCTGTATTTGTATAGCGCTTTACACATCCAGTCATCCACCCTCACGTGATGGCACAGCCACCCTGGGGCGCACTGACAAAGGCGAGGCTGACGGACACTCTGACCACCACCAGTAGGCAACGGATGAAGTGTCTTGCCCAAGGACACAACGACGAGACTGTCCAAGCCGGGGCTCGAACCGGCAACCTTCCAATTACAAGGCGAACTCCCAACTCTGAGCCACGATCCCCAGAGGTCTATTAACACATAGTGAGTCAAGAAGAAACACTCACTGAATCATGGGAATCTTTAACATTTTAAAGATTTTGAATTCAGTTCTGGATTTAACAGGAAGCCAAAACAGGAGAAATCTGCTCTCTCTTTCTAGTCCCTGTCAGGACTCTTGCTGCAGCATTTTGGATCAGCTGAAGGCTTTTCAGGGAGTTTTTAGGACTTCCTGATAATAATGAATTACAGTCGTCCAGCCTGGAAGTAATAAATGCATGAACTAGTTTTTCAGCGTCACTCTGAGACAGGATATTTCTAACTTTAGAGATGTTGCACAAATGGAAGAACGCAGTCTTACATATTTGTTTAATATGTGCGTTGAAGGACATGTCCTGGTCAAAAATGACTCCAAGGTTCCTCACAGTGTTACTGGAGCCCAAGGTAATGCCATCCAGAGTAAGAATCTGGTTAGATACCATATTTCTAAGCTTTTCAGGGCCGAGTACAATAACCTCAGTTTGATCTGAATTAAGAAGCAGAAAGTTAGCGGCCATCCAGGTCTTTATGTCTTTAAGACATTCCTGCAGTTTAACTCATTGGTGTGTGTTATCTGGCTTCATGGACAGATAGAGCTGGGTGTCATCTGCATAGCAGTGTAAATGTATGCTATGTCTTCTAATGATGCTGCCTAAGGGAAGCATGTATAATGTAAACAGAATTGGTCCTAGCACTGAACCCTGTGGAACTCCATAATTAACCTCAGTGTGTGAAGAGGACTCTCCATTTACATGCACAAACTGGAGTCTATTAGATAGATATGATACAAACCACTGCAGCACAGTACCTGTAATACCTACAGCATGTTCTAATCGCTCTAATAGGATATTATGGTCGACAGTATCGAACGCTGCACTGAGGTCTAGCAGGACAAGCACAGAGATGAGTCCACTGTCAGAGGCCATAAGAAGATCATTTGTAACCTTCACTAAAGCTGTTTCTGTGCTGTGATGAGCTCTGAAACCTGACTGAAACTCTTCAAATAAACCTCTGCAGATGATCTGTTAGCTGTTTGACAACTACTCTTTCAAGGATGTTTGATATAAAGGAAGGTTGGAGATATGTGGGTCAGACCTACATGTTTGATTTGGCACAGATTTTATATTGAAGGTTCTTCCAGATTGAACGTTCCCATTTGGGAACAGAGTAACACTATGAGTGTGCGAGCTTGTGACCCAGTGAGGCTGGATTTGTGTATTGAACCATCAACAGTGCAGATATCCATTTCTTAAAAATGCATATGCAGCTACTCCTAGTCGGACTATTTTAAAATGAAGCAGTGTGACTTGTGGTCACAAAAGCAGAAATTCTTTGCATGTTTTAAGTGTTTAAGTTTTGTCTGTTTGTCATCAGGCTGAGTGGCTGCAAGCTGTCATGGAGAAGCTGTGAAGCTTTGTCTTCAGCTCTCAGCTGCCAGTCCTCTAGTTTGAGAGAGCTGGATATGAGTAACAACGATCTTCAGGATTCAGGAGTGACATTACTGTCCACTGGACTGCGGAGTCCACACTGTGTACTTGAGATTCTCAAGTTAGTCATTATCATTAAAAAACAAAACATAGTATTCTTTGCAGATTTTTGATAATACATTTTTTTTAATTCTTCAGCTTAAAAATGAAATGTTATTCATGATTTTCAGGCTGTCAGGCTGCATGGTCACAGAGGAAGGCTGTGCTTCTCTGGCCTCGGCTCTGAGCACCAACCCTTCACATATGAGAGAGCTGGACCTGAGCTACAATCATCCAGGTGACACGGCAGCAGATGTGCTGTCTGCTCGACTGAATGATCCAAACTGGAGACTGGACACTCTCAGGTATGCTCGGAAAGAACGAGAAGCAGACGTGTCCTGATGTAATCTTTACATACGTTGGATGCCAAAGGTCCCTAGTATAACAAATGTCAGTGACAAAGCTGCTATTAATGAATTCATGTTACTGTGTTAGATTTAATATTGCAATATGCAAGTCCTGGCCAAGTCCGAACAGCAATCTGCGCATTTACAATTGTGGTACCATAACAGTAACGGGACTGCAGTCTTTTCTTCTTCTGCACATCATGCAGGTCAGCTGTTTGACACAGAGTTTGCACTAATGCAGCTCTCCTCTGAATAATCTCTGAGCTCCACCTGAGTCTCAGTCCTCAGGACCCTCTGCACATGCCCGGAGAGTTCTGCCAGAAGAACTTGCTTAAAAGCGTGCTGACTCTCCTTCGGCTTCCTCTCATTTATCTAAATTGCTGCACTGTTTTTGAGAGAAACACATGTGTACAACCTGAGTTATTCTTTTGATTAATGGGCCCAACACTCTCCCTGTTCTGGTTTGTGGATTTATGAGCCATTAAATTGCGGAGAAATTCAGGAGAAAGTTAGTAGATCACCTGTGGCATCACAATAATTTGCCCTGCTTAATAAATCTGCCGCAGCCAATAAAATTAAATGCGTCTTGTTTTCTTATAATTAGCTGCTGTCATCCCGTAGAACGATTCCTGTGACTGCAGTGAAATTTGCTCTATTCCACGTTTATCCCAGCCAACCCGAAGTAAACATGAATCTGTGATAATCTTAAAGGCTGCAATACTGCAAAAGACATTAACAATGCAAACTGACCCCACAGAAGCGTAAACGTTTATCAGTTAATATAATCTGGAGAACTTTGTTCTTCATGCAGCAACAGCTCAAAGAAAAGTAATTTTTATTCCAGCAGTGTGATGTTCAGCTGTGAGTTTAACAAAATTCAAAAATTTTCATCAAGTTATGGCATGGACATCCAACTACAGTTAATATACATACGAGCTGCGCCACTCTTTTAAATTGTTTCTTTCATGAATGGTCAGATGGCCCATTGCAAAGGATGGACCAGCGTATCCTCTGCTAAAGGAAGCAAGTAAGGTAGCATTGAAACTCCTTTCCTTAGTGCTTGGAGAACTGGAAACACTGATTTTTACTTTCATCTAGTAAAAGTAAAAATGTACTCAGACTGAGAAATGAAGAGTAGTGTCTTTAGAGGACATTTCTGTTTTCTTGTGCAAAGCTCACTGAACCCTGTGTAGTGTTAACATAAAGATAAAGTAATATTAGTTGAGGGGAATACAAACTTTAGTCTGACTTTAGTTTAAAGAAGGAAAAACAATCTTTATTTTATATATTGACAGGAAAATGCGCACAGTCAGGGGTCAAAGTGGATTCAGCAGGAACCTAAAATCAGCTGCAAGGTTCAGCGAAAATAGAGCTGGAGTAGATTTTCTTACTGTACAGGCTGTGATCACATGACCTGCTTCTGACCTCCAGTTTGTTTAGCAGCAGGTTTATGAACAAACAAGTAAAGAACAGATAGCTGAAAATTGTACTTGGGTACAATAAATTACTTGTACTTCGTGCCTGTCTCGTTTGGCAGCAATCAGAATTATTATTGCCCAGCGGATTTATGTTTCCAAGTGGATCATTGCAGCTTCGCCATACTGGTCTACGTGATTGATCTTTATTATTATTGGTTAATTATATTATTATTTTTTTAGTTCGTTGTTTAGTTATTTAGTTATTACAATCGGAACAGACATGATGGGGGATAATAGGAAAAGGAAAGATGCAAGGCAAGTTCGAGAAAAGGCGAGAGGAAGAGGGGCAGAGAGAAAAGACTAAAAATCAGCTGGAAGAAAAAAAGAAAACAAGCAAGAAGAGAACAACACAACAGGGAGACCACAGCAACATCTAGATAAGTATAAGTAACAATAACTAATAACTATTGAATGTTACTGACCAGCACACAAGACCAACCACGCATGGTATGCTTAGAGGCAGCAGCCAAGGAAGATAGTGTGTCTGAACACCTGTGTGCACACCTGTGTGCGTCATTGCGCTTGCATTCAAAAGGTTTCTCCATTTAACAGTCTGGTGGTGGGTGTGGAGAGTTTACTTCTCCCCTTTGAAACCCAGAGACAGTCTTTAGAGAGAAAGAAAGAGGAAAAAGGTTCCCAAGAACAGCAGCCTGCCCACATGTTACCCAGCATGCACTAAAAACCCGGTGATGAGATAATGTTACATTTGGCTTTTAATTAGATTTGTGCTGAACGTTTGATGGTGCTGTTTTATGTATATCTGTTTTTATATCACTGTGAAGCACTTTGTGGTTTCTATCCTGTGAAGAGTGATATATAAATAACTTGAAATTGAAACCAAGAGTTCTGATATGTTATCATCAAGTAGACAATGCAGTCAATGAATCTGACAAACATGGAACATTACACTGCATAATGATGCGTTTTGCATTTGATGGTAAATTTTCATTTTCAGTTACACGATTGCATGTTGTGATAGCATTATTTTGTGAGCTATTCTATGATTCCCAGCCTGAATCATTTCAAATGATTAAAGTGTGAAGCAGTTCATAACTGCATCCGTAAATGGCTGTTTTGTTATGCAGATTGGACCATGGTGGAGAGCAGAGGCTGAAACCGGGCTTAAAGAAGTGTAAGTGATTTTACTCAGCTTATTCTGACATGTCACAGAAAAAATATAAAAAACAATTGAATTCAATTTTATTTATCTACCAGGAAATGCCCAAGGTGCTTTATACTGTAATGTTAAAAAAAACCCTACAATAATACAAAGAAAACAGAGAAAACCCAACTATCACAGAGTGCCCTGTGAGCAGCACTTTGGCGACAGTGGGAAGGAAAAACTCCCTTTTAACAGGAAGAAACCTCCGGCAGAACCAGGCTCAGGGAGGGGCGGGGCCATCTGCTGTGATTGGTTGGTGTGAGAGAAGGAAGACAGGATAAAGACATGCTGTGGAAGAGAGACAGAGGTTAATAACAGATATGATTCAGTGCAGAGAGGTCTGTTAATACATAGTGGTCGTGTCCAGATTCATGGGCTCCATCCTCCTGAGGACCCGGCCTTCGCGGTCTACGTGGGCCGGGTCCTCAGGAGGTCGGGTAGGCCGGAAGTAAACAGCTGTGAAATGTGACGGTCTAGCCTTCAGATTAGCGTCACCGCTGTCTGGGTGGAGTTAATAAACTCGGCCGTCTGCTCCTTGCTAGCTAAAATATAACAGGACACTGGAGTAAACTCTCGACCATCTCACACGTCTGTTTAATCAGTTTTCTGTTTGATGTTCAGCTGTGTGGAAACCATAACTTTGATCTCAGCCAAACCGATTTACTCACAAACAAAAGAAACACTGAAAAAAGCCAAACAATAACATGTTTAAGTTATCTAAGTGACTCATATATCATGCTTAACCTGAGTAGCCAAAGACCGCGGTGATCTGAAAATGATGTGCCGGGGGTTTGCCATTCTCGGCGGCTCTAGTGACCATTGACCATCCCAGCTAGCTATCGAGCTGGTGGGTAACAGACGTCTCCGAAAACCTCGGAGCACTTTTGCAAATATGCGACATCTTGATAAACCGAGCAGATATTTGATGTTTACACAGCTACTTTCTGCCTGAAAATATGTTAAAAGTTTATTTTGTGACCCAGAAAGATTAATAAGAGTAATTTTAAAACTTAGTAGCGGCCGCCATTGTCGGAAACTTGAATCGGCTGGGCCACGCTATGGATTCTGGGATATGGTGGGCCACGAAGGACACACCCGACCCATCCTTCAAATTCGGGGAAAAGGAGGACGCATTTGTCGGCCGCATTCGGAAGAGTCCAACAATTTGGACAGCCTTCGTCACGTTGCTGTGACGCAATCGGCCCACAAATGCGGCCTCAGGAGGATGCAGCCCGTGAATCTGGACACCCCCAGTGAGTGAAGATGAAACACCCAGTGCATCATGGGAATCCCCCAGCAGCCTACACCTGTTACAGGAAAAGGATCCATTCATATGAATCTGCACTTGTGGGTGTGTTTGAGAACTCCCTAATGACACTGCAATGACGTTTTGATTCAACGGTAC
>NC_140560.1:39068587-39116087 GCF_057381845.1 Rhamphochromis longiceps | reverse complement strand
AGATGGCCAACACAGGATCCACCAACATTAAACAGCTGGATTGATGTAACGTTTGAGATTTATAAGAAAAGATTACTTTTTTTGTGAACTTTGAGTGTGAGAAATTTGTAAAACACTGGGGAAACTGCTCTGTGAGTCCTGTAAGGCCTGATATCGCTGATATTCATCATCGAAGGAACGGTTGTTTCAGTTTTTGTTTGCTTTTATAATAACATGTACTAATGCTCTGTCACCATCTGCTACTGAGTGTGTTGGCTTTTCAGCTGCCCTCTCTCTGCATGGATATAGTTACAAACTGTATCTGTCTCTACATGTGTTTGTTTTGTTGTTTGTTTTGTTTTTTCCTTCTCTTTCTCTTTTTTTTCATACCTGCGTGAAGGAAAAGCACTTGAAGTGATCCAGACTACTGTACATATGAGTCTTAGAACAAAGGAAGCCGTCAAATACTGTACGTTTTATTTTATGCATAACTTCAATAAACACTTAAATTTAAAAAACAAAAACTAATCAGATCAAACTCAAGAGCGTTGAAGCCTGCACAGAAAGATCAGTCACTCGTTTGCAGGACTGCTTCAGTGCCACAGAGTACAGAATACCTAAGAATCCAGGACCTGCAGTTATGTATGGACAACGTCACAGCTGATAAACACATCTATGTTTTATCCAAACAAGAAACCATGGATGATATGTGAAGTTCAGCCAGCAACTCTGCCTTCAGGGCAGAAGACGAAACACACATTCCTTGTGACTTTGATCCCATCAGTTTGCACAGATCCACTCACGGTGCCATTTCATTCAAGTAGTGTGACTGTTAGTTTGTCTTTATACACACAAGCTCAGCAGTTCTTCCAGTTTCATTATGTGTTTGGTATGATTACAATAACAGAGCTTATGTTATTTTATCATATTTTTATGTTTAAGTTGTTTGTTGCTGGTTTTTAGTTTGTTTTTGTCTGTTTGGGAGCTGACACAGTCTCTATGGAGATGGGTTTTTGGGGGGTAGCAGGAGGAGAGAAGCTGCAGAGAGGCGTGTAAGACTGCAGCTCTGCTTCCTGGTCCCAACTCTGGATACTCATATTTTGGGAGGTGTTGAAAATTTGAAAATGTTTGTTTTCAGTATAAATAAAGCTGGTTTAATCATTTTTGTATACACACTGCAAATGTGCTCATACGAGCTGGCACTCCTTTGAAGGTCGAAAGCTTCGTTCGGCGTGACGGTCCAGATTGATATATTGTAGGAGTGACACAGAGTGCAGGCGGTTGGTGGCAAACACGCTGACACACGGATAATGGTTAGAATGAGTCTTTGGGTTAGAGAGTCCGAGCAAGATATTCTGAACCAGAACGTAGAATCAGTACAAGAACAATGGAGAATAAAATGAGATTATCAAGGCTAGGCGGGAGGTGTTTTCCTCTTCTACCTCTTGCAGAGGAGCGAGCAGATACCGGACGAGGTCAGACGTGGACGGGGAGGGAGACAGCCGGACTGCCATATCCGTGCAGGAGCCAGAAAGCCATGATAATCTTTGTTTTTGTTTCACTATATAAAGTTATACGGCCCGTTTGAGGGTCATCCTTTTTGTGAACCAAATGCCTGATTTCACACAGACGTCCAGAGCTGTGGAAACTTGTAATTTCAACTGCCAACGCAAATTAAATCTTTTTAACAGACAGAACTTTCTCCTGTAATTCCTTCTGAAAATATTGAACACGACAGAGGTTTGATACATTTGTCCATATTTCTAGAAATGAGAGCTGCTCCATCCAAAGAGGGATGGATGCCGTCTCTCCTAACAAGACCAGGTTTCCTCCAGAAGCTTTCCAAATTTTCTATGAAGCCCACATCGTTTCTGGGACACCACTCAGACAGCCAGCAATTTAAGGAGAACATGCGGCTAAACATGTCACTCCTGGTCTGATTGGGGAGGGGACCAGAGAAAACTACAGAGTCCCACATTGTTTTGGCAAAGTTGCACACCGATTCAATATTGATCACCTGTTGAGAGAAAAAGAAGAGAAAACAAGCAAAAAAACCAGAGCAACATACTAAACACAACACCATCACGTTAATCTAGCTACGTGTAAACTGCAGTAAATACTAAATATTGAATGTTGTTGTGCAGCAAGCAGGACCGACAGCGCACAATGTGCTTTGAGGTAGCAGCCAAGAAAGGTGTAGTTTATGTCTATGAACAGTGAACACCTGTGTGCACACCTGTGTGGATCAGCGCGCTTGTATTCAAAAGGTTTCCCCATGTAATCGTCTGCAAGAGGGTGTAGAGAGCCATAGCCCCGCCCCCAGGGCATGAAGCTGGCATGGAGGAGATCCAGACATGTAGAGGCCCCAGAGTGCGAGAGCCCAAGGAGGAGCACCAGGGGGGCATCCGTGCCACCCTCCTGGGAAGAGCTGAGGAGAGCCCCAGACAAGGGGTCACCCAGTAGCCACGGAGCAGAAGCCAGAGAGGGGCTGCACTGGCGTGCCCGCCAGCTGTGCCAGAGTGAGCCGAGCCGCAGGCCCAGAGGCCGGAGGCCCGAGGGCCCCCTACGCCCCGGAATAGGCCTGACCGAGCAACAGGCACCAGGCCCCACCAAGTAGCCACCGGGAGTGAGCTGGTACATACCTGAGCGCCCAGCCCTGGACACCAAGAACCACCAACGCACCGACCCCTGAGGGCATCAGTCACCAGCAGGGAGTGTGGAGAGATAGGCCTCCACACTTTGGAGGGCCTGGGAGTTCCCAGAGAGGTGGAGTCTAAGACCCGACCTGACATATAGACAGACACAAACATGCATTCCCACCCTCATGCACACATATACAAATACTCAACACTCACCCAACATAAAGATAGACACAAATGTTCACACAATCACACTCCCCAAACACACTCTATACCCCGGGTCCAGGTACCCTCACCCCCAGAGGGGGAAACGGCACCTAGACCCGGGAGATGTTACCCTTTCCCCCGGGGTGGAGGCAAGCAGTCTGCCCCGACTCCGCAGCAGCAGAGAGGCCCGCATCCCAGATCCCAATCGGATGGCCAACACCTCCTCTGAGCCCCCCCGCCCCGATGGCCAGCAGAGAACGGGGGTGTGTGAAGACCCCATACCTCCCTACAGGCTACATTTATTAAAAGAACCATTAATGCTAAAAGAAGCATAGGCCATGTTGCTTGGTTAGAGATATTAGCTGCTATGTAAAAGTTTGTAATCAATTAAGCGCTACACAAACCCCAC
This sequence comes from Rhamphochromis longiceps, assembly GCF_057381845.1. Classification (NCBI taxonomy): domain Eukaryota; kingdom Metazoa; phylum Chordata; class Actinopteri; order Cichliformes; family Cichlidae; genus Rhamphochromis; species Rhamphochromis longiceps. The sequence goes on along the minus strand of NC_140560.1, from coordinate 39,112,853 downwards.
TGTGTGTAACAGGAAGTGGCACAATGAGATAAAGAAGTGAAACAGCAGTAATGACAGCGCACACAGAAGCCTTTAAAGAGTCCTCTTTCTGCTCATGATGAAAGTGAAACCGCTCGACTGCTGATAAATGAACCCTTGGTGTGCGGGCATGACGAAACAGAAGGACAGAAGAAAACGGAAATGGACATTTAAAAAAATATGGAAGCATTTCACAGAAAACCAAGTTAAATGAAAACTCTGCAACGCACAACAGCACTGCTGCTGTGCACGAGCATTTAAAAGAGAAAGAAGTCCAGGTCAGGCACAGTCTCAAACTCACAGGTTCAGGGGAACTGACGCTGATGGCTCGACGATCCAGCGAAGGATGACACGGGTCCGCCGTCATAAATAGTGCTTTCACGGGTTTTTCAGTGCACGCTCTGAACACTTAGATGGCACACTTGTTCTTGGAGGCGACCTCAGCCTTGGATTAAATGAAGACATGGATACAGCATACAGTTCAGCAGGAACTCAGCGTAACTGGCAGTCCACAAATATAATCAAACAGTATATGAGCGACTTTGGTCTTTGCGATGCATGGCGCTCCCTTCACCCCACCAGTAAGGAATATACTTTTTTCTCACATATTCATCACTCCTACTCTCGTCTGGATTATTTTTTGGTCAGCAGCTCACTGCTGTGTGACATTTCAGACACTGAGATTCATCCTATAGCTGTCAGCGATCATGCTCCTGTATCTTTAACGCTAATGCACAAGAATAATACTACGCCAAGAAAAAACTGGAGATTTAATATATCACTACTTAAAGATGAAGACTTTATTAAATATTTTAAAAAAGAGAGGACTTCATATTTGGACTATAATGACACTCCCGGAACATCAGCTTCTGTTCTATGGGAAGCAGGGAAAGCTGTGATGAGAGGTAAAATAATTTCTTTCTCATCACATAAAAAGAAAGAAGAAAACAAAAATATTCAGGAATTAGAAAAAAACATCAAATCACTAGAAGAAGCCTACGCGTCCCACCAAGATCAGGAAACATTGAACAAAATACGCAAAACAAAATTAGAATTAAATGAGATAATTGATAAAAAAACAAAATTCTTAGTACAAAGACTACGCCTACAAAATTATGAACATGGTAATAAATCCGGTCAATTTCTAGCAAACCAGCTAAAAATAAATAAAGAAAAAACAACTATATGTGCTGTTCAAGATTCATCTGGGAACACATTATATGATCCGATACAAATAAACAACATTTTCAGGGATTTCTATAAAACGTTGTATTCACCACAAATAAACCCATCTAAAAAAGAAATTGATCAGTTTTTGGACAACATAACTCTTCCAAAATTATTGGACACTCAAGCAATGGCACTGGATTCACCACTGACACCAGGTGAACTCCAGGAAGTCCTGATAAGTATGCACAATAATAAGGCTCCAGGTCCAGACGGCTTTCCTGCAGAATTCTACAAAGAATTCTGGTCGATTCTAGCACCAGTTTTCTACAGAACGTTGTTGGAAATTAAAGAATAAGAAAACAGAAGCTACCAAAGACTTCTGGACAAATGGTTTAAATAACCTGGAGTAAATTGCGCTTAAGTTTGCTCACACACTTAAACTAAGTTGAGAGGGATCACGAGTAGATCCTTATTTTATTGTCATTGCTGGCACACACTGAGCTGAGGGGAAATCCCCTTCACTGCACCATTTCTTTTGAAACTTTGGGAATTTAACACTCCAAAAGGATTGCATATCTTTGAACTGAAGTATTTCTGTCTCTAAAAGAACTTATTTCAACCTTAATTACTTTAGTAAGCCCCAGACTAATCTAATCTAATGCAGACTGTCTGAGAAAGGAGTGAACCGCCTAAAAAAAGAACACATATAGCTCATATCCCCAAAGATGACAAGTCTGTAATGCATCAACTGTATTTAATAACTGCATGACTAATCACCCACTGCAACAAAGGAAAGAAAGTCCTGCTGAATCTTGCCGCATGCCAGGAGAACTTCCCACCTGGGAATCATTCAGAGATCACGGAAATACAGCTCATCCTTGACTGAGCATATTCTTACACTTACGTCTCTCATTTCCATCAAATAGCAATGAGCGCAATGAGTAAAATCTTTTGTCTTTGATTTATGTGTGAACGAGCTGACCACAGAGTCAGCACTCGGGCTGTTCAATGAAACATTGAAATTGTTGAGATGACATCATACAAACTAGTAAGACTGGCTGGATCCAGGCAACTAACCGCTCTTACTAGTTTGTATGATGTCATCTCAACAAGAACAAATTAAGTTGCTGAATTTCATGCAGATGCTACATGATTTAATTACGTTCACCATAGAAACATGGAATTATTTAGTTCAAATTACAAGTTTGGATCTTATGCATGTAACAACCACCCAATTTGATTTTGGAGGTCGACTCACGAAATTCACAAGATCACATCAGATGTCAAACCACAGGACAATCAGTGGGGTTACAAGAGGAAGACAACCACACCACGTGTATGCTGTTACTACTTCTTATGGTTTAACTTGTCAAGGACAACAACATAAAGCATCATCAAGCATAGCTTTCCTACTTTTGTTAAGTCTGCATTGACACATTAATGCCATGGTGGTTCGTGCTGTTGCCTCAGAGCAAGAAGAGCCTGGGTTCAAATCCACAGTGTGGTGAAGTTTGCAGTGGGTTCTCTCTGTGTACTCTGGTTTCCTCCACAGTTAAAAGTCATGCAGTTGTAAGGGTAACTGGTTATTCTAAATTACCCAAAGGTGTTGACATGCAAATGGTGTTTGTCTCTGTATGATTGACTGGCGACCTGTCCAGGATGTACCCTGTCCCTCTTGCCCTATCACTTCCGCAGCCCAGATAAAGCTAAGAAGATGGGTGGATTGGAAGTTGCTGTAAATCCATTGATTTCTTTTGGTTGAACATTACGTAATATGAATACAACATGTACTACAGACATAAGTTACCTTTCATTCATTCAACAAGATTATCATTGGTGTAACAAACAAATACTTTACTAGTTCGTGTAACAAGACTGACTTTTGATGTGCCAAAGTGTTTAAACAAGATAAGACGGATTTAAATACATTTAATTAGACTAACGTGGTGCAAACATGTTGATTGAACAAAAGTCAAATTAATTGAATGTTAATGTTAATATTATGTTAAACCTACACACATATATCGTGTTGACACAACACAATCAAGATGGATTAATATAACATGATTTGTTTAGATGGAATATAAGTGGCAAGATAAAATTACGTTCATCCAATGAATTATTTTTTGAGTGTACGCAGAACACAATGCACTTTAAAAAAGGGGGGAAAGCATGTTATAGTAAATAGTAACCCGAAGGAGCATGTTTTGAGGCGTGGTCCCACTCCTGAAATTCAGATACTTTATCTCCAATTAAGGAAAAAGTGTTTGAGGAAATAAGGTGAATATGCTGGTGCATAGTTACTACTCACATCAAGAAAACGAGAGGTAAACTGAACCAAGGATTATTAGTAACGTTGTTGCTCTTAAAAACATTGATCTGATCTGCGGAGGAGGAAAAGTACTGGTTTTGTCTTGTATGTTTTGATGAAAGGTGCATAATGTTTTTCAATGAAGGTTTAGATAAAAAGCAGGGTCTCACAACGGTTTCTCCCCAAACCTCTGCTCATAATGACCCCTTTTCACAACTTGGCTCATGTGATGCGTCACGTGACTGATAATGGATCAGCTACCCTCTTAAAGCACAGTCCCACTAGAGTTTAAATACCTAGGACTCTCCACCATCTGGTCTTAGGACTGAAGAAGCTTCTAGGATGAAATGTCCAGTCGCTTTTCTTTACTAGTTCCTTAGGTTACCAAGACCTGGATGACTGAGAACCTGCACAGATGAATCCCTCTTTAGTTTGACATTTTATAAAATCCTCTTGTATGCATAGGTCAGCAGATTAAGCAGGTATTTGTCTAAGCCAATGTAAAATGGCTGAGCGGATTTGTACAGTTTAGCTTCCCTCCAGATATCCTGTTTTCAGTCTTTGTGCTAAGCTCTGCTGGATCTCCAAGTGTGTAAAAGCAAGAATGGCAGATGGTTTCAGCATTATCCAGCAAGCTCGTGTCCTCTGATACATTATGAGGCATCTCAGCTGGTTAGGATGAGAGGGAGAAGACACTCCTCTGAAGACACCCACTTCCGGCTTGAGTGAACACTGGCACATCTGGCTGCCGCTACTCACTCCCAGATAGCAAAATTGGTATGGCCCAGATCTGCCCACACAATGTGCTGACACATGGCCCATACACCACAAAGAATGACGGCCCTTTAGTGGGCCAGTTGCAGACACACTGGTGGTCCTGTCGTATCGATCTTTTGTGATATGACGGTGTATCACAAAAGATTGATATCAAACTGATCACTTGACCCATATTACGTTACTCGCTCTTGGAGTGAATCAACAAATGGCGAAACAACAGCTGTTTTTTAGAGAGTCTCAGCTCACACGTGTGTTTGTTTCATATTTTCAGTTGTTTCCCTCCACGGCTAAACAAACTCTCAGTAAAGTACTGATGAACACAACACTGGACATAAGGAGCTTCTTTCAAAGAAGAAACTCAGGTAGATGTTATTTTATATATTATGCTTTGTATGTTGTTCAGTATATTTCTCTGCAAAACAAGAGGAACTTCAATACACAGCAGTATATTCACAGATACATATATATTCATATTAAACCAGATATTTACACTTTAGGGAAAACATAAAAACATTTTACTGTTAAACCTAAATTTAGTGTAAACTTGTTTTGTTTTAGATAAATAAATATTGAAATATATTTTGAATTAGTTAAACGTCAGAATAAAGAGAGAGAGGGCAGGGGCGATTTCAGCCCATTTGAATCAAAGCACCCCAAAGAGTTCTTACTTTGACAATATTTGCTGTTTGTGGGACACACTACTAAAAATACAAAAAGCATACAGTACTTAATTGAGATGGAACATTTTAACAACAAAAGTATAGATACCCCCCCTCCCAAAATGGTTTGTTCCAGCTCTCCCCTGCTCTGGCTCTGGCGCCATTGCTGCCAGAGCGATGGCGGCTGAGACGCAGCAGAGGGAGGTGGAAGAGCCTGGCTTAAAACAGGACATGTTAGCTGCCTTTAACCTTGCGTTACTCTTTATATAGTTGGTAGGAGTCAGACCATGTTTCTTTTAGCTGAAAAACATGACACCAGGTAACCTGCAGTGTGGGAAACGTGTTTCCCCACGATGTTTGCTGCCCTACAATCCGTCCTGCTCTGTAGTGAAATCAGTGATATTTGACCGCCCTGTTGCTCCCATTGAAATGTATACAGCCTATTTAAAATCTAAAACGTAACATTGTCTGTAGCCTGCTGTTGTTACCACTGTCCTGTTTGAAAAGGAATGAGAGAAGCTGCTTATTTTGTCATATGTGCCGATATTAAACCCAAGGTACTAACTAGCTAACTGACTGGATTCCCATTAACCTTATAACTGCTGTTGTGTGTGTGTGTGTGTGTGTGTGTGTGTGTGTACAGAGACAGTCAGGTTCATAATGGATATGAGGAAGTTTTGTCAAAAAAAGGAGCCACGTCAGGTAAAAGTGTAAAAACAAATCATCCGTCAATAAAGATTAATGTTGGATCAGTTTCAATATTTATATCTTTTATTAGATGTTCATGTGGTTTGGTTATTTGCCTTTTGGTTGAAAGTACACTGAGAGGACTCTTTGTTGGTGATCTTAATAGTATTTTTTAATCTAATTGAATCCAATCTATTTGTGTATGATTGTCAGTCCAAAGAGGGAACGTGAGGAGAAAGTACAAGGTCAGGAAGAACCAGGTGAGGACACAGACAGGGAGCAGTGACAGGCAGAAACTGTTAAACTGCTTGAGAGAGTTGATCACCAACAAGTGAGAGACAGATTTGCCAACCTCAAGGTGAGGCCACATAGGTTAAAATAAAAGGAAAAGTCTATAGAGCCATAGTAGCAATAAGATCTTTTTTTGGTGTACCACAGGCAAAGTTGCCTCCATTTTTATAATTTTTCTAATCAATATTTTGTACATTTCAAGGACTCTGTTTTTGGAGTGTATTTTTATATATTTTAAAATGGTAACTGGCCTGTATCTGTATAGCGCTTTACACAACCAGTCATCCACCCATTCACACACACATTCACACACTGGTGCTGGACACTGGCGTCACCGGGCCCTCTGACCACCACATTCACAAATGTGAATCTCTGTCCAAAAAATCCACTCAGTTTACTTCTTACTCACTATGAGCATCATTCATTATTCTCCCCAGTAATTAAGGTTAGAATATGTACCAACATAAGCATCAATAACAGTAAATAATAAATATTGAATGTTTCTGAGCAGCACACAGGACTGATACTACACGGTATGCTTAGGTGCACACAGGTGTGCGTGAGCACGGTACTATTCAAAAGGTTTCTCCACCTAAGTGTGTAATAGTAGGTGTGGGGAGCCCCGCCCCCGAGGTTAGAAGCAGGTATGGAGGCGATCCAGGGCCCAGGCATCTAGAGGCCCCTCAGAGACGAGAGCCCAAAAAGGACCACCCGAGGTCCCCATGATTTCCACAACATGTATTTTTTCATGTAGTAACTTTATGTGTGTGGGCTGCAGCGCCTCACTGTGGAACGATGAAAGAACTGCAGTTACTGTTTCACAGCACTGTAGAAGTCGACTGTATTTTAACGCCAGTTATTCAGCCTTTTATCTGAGTGACAAAAAGAAAGTTAAATGATCCCATCTGACTGTTTTCAAAGAGCAATAACACCGACGATGAACAAAGTACTTCATCAGCACCACTAATGTTTCTGGTGCTTGCTCTCATTTCAAATGTCAGTTTCTTTGTTGCAGATGTTTGTTGGATGAAATCAGCTCAGATCTGCTGCGCTGCTCTGGCTGAGTGTGAACCACTGCTTTCACACAGGGAGTCGGTCCTCCCCTCACGACCTCTGACCCGGCTGGTGTTTACATCAAAGACACACATTTGTGTGTCTGTGTGCTGCAGTCGTGGACATTTGAAATACATTTGATATACTATAAAATTCTATAGATCACTTTTATCTACATTTTTATACATAAATTTGGCTTCACTGAACAGGTTTGAAAGGTCTGTTGAGGGTTTTAGGTTTTCAGTGACCAACACCAACATGGGTGGGGGTGGGTGGTGTGGGTGGTGTCATCAGATAAGCAGTTGCCTCATGTCAAGTTTCTTTTTTAGGTTGGTGAAGAGAAAATCTGTATTTACTCACGCACACATGCACACACGCACACGTTTTTGTCCTTTGCGAGGACGTTACACTGACTTTTGACTGACATCTTGAAGACCCTGAAACACTTGAGTACCCATTAACCAGCGCTGATGTCACCGCCTGCAGCTGTGACGGTTCATCGTACGGCGCCCTGCAGTTCCAGTCAGAGGAGGGTCAGAGGGAGGACCCGAGCTGGAAGCAGTCACATGGGCACCGTTAGAGTTAAGTGTCACTTCTGTGCTGCAGAAGAAGGACGATGGAGGGTCTGAGGGGTCTGCTGGTTCTGGTTCTGGTGCTGCTCTCTGTGCCGCGTTCAGGTGAGTCCAGATGTGGAGCTTTCCCTTTAAACCTGCTCAGCAGATGTGAGTCTGCGTCACTCTGTGATGCTTTTGTATCATTTTAACTGACAGTGAATCATATTTGACAACATGGAGGTGATAATGGTAATAATATTAATACATTTTATTTAGAAGCGCCTTTAAAGATCCTCAAGGTTTCCTCACATTAGTGTAACAAAATAAAAACAACTATGGAATCACGATGAAGGGTATGAAATTCTAGATGGTTTTAAGATGTGATTTAAAATTTATTGAGAGAGCTGGTGGTCTGGAGATCTGGTGGAGGTGCATCCAAAGTATGGGCTCTGAGTTTCGTGGTAGTCAGGGGAGCAGGTGGAGCAGACAGAAGGGAAGCTGAAGAAGAGCGGAGCGTACGATGGAGTGAGTATGTATGAAGATCAGGTAAATATGGAGGAACGAGGTTATGAAGCGCTTTGAAAGTGAGAAGCAGGATCTTGAAATTGACACGGAGGTGAACTGGGAGCCAGTGGAGCTGTTTAAGAACTGGTGTTATATGTTCAGTGGATCTAGTTCTGGAAATAAAGCAGCTGTGTTTTGAACCAACTGCAGTTTATGGAGGGATTTATGAGGCAGAGCACAGAGAAGAGAATTACAGTAATCTAAACGAGATGTGACGAGCATGGCGGTACTGTTTGAGGTGAGTGAGGGACGAAGGCGGTTAATATTAGTGATATTATTTATCTGTGCTGTGAAGGACAGAGGGCTGTCGAGGATGACACCAAGACCCTTAACCTGCGCCATCACCTCACAGTAACGGGGTCCTGGGTTCATGTGCACCTGCAGGTCAAGTGATGATTCGGATTTAGGCGTCTACCTGGGAACTGGATAGACTCCCAATCCTGTGGTGCCAAAGCAGATGATGGACGAGCTACATGCACTGAATAAATCTGTTTAAGCTCACATAGCCTAGGTGGCTACTGTGGCACATCATGGGTTCCACTTTGTTATAGTCTGTGTGAACGTGGTTAATACAGACAGTAACGATATCATAGATCAGTATCGTCCCTTCTGTGTTAAGATAGAACTTTATTAATCCCTCGGGTGGGTTCCTCTGGGAAATTCGATACAATTAACGCGACTGTTGCTTACGCCTTCGTTACGTGTCAGCCAGTGTAGCGTAACCCCCCCCCCTCCACACACACACACACACAGTGGACGCAGCTCCTCCACAGAAGGTAGAAGAAATGAAACTGTCAGACCTGAACTCTGCCCCCTCACAAAGATTTGCGCTGCAAACAGACATGAATGACGAGTAAAGACGTTAAAGTGAGCAGCACGTGAATCGCACAACGCTGTGAGGTGCTCGTAGAGAAGCTGCGGGACTAAAAACCTGAAAGCCGTAATAACAGAATCACGTTCTTAACATTGTGTTTTATACCTTTCATCCCACATTTTTATTTTATCATAAAAACTTGAAACAATCACGACCGTGAAGCCCGTGTTCATTCACAGCAGAGTCATGGTAAAAGTTGGTGTGACAATTTCAGTGTTGTACTACAACACACGTGTGACGTTTGTTCCAGCCTGGCCACAGGACGTTCTCCTGGGTCTGGAAGCTGTCGAGAGGACTTCTTGGATCTGCTGAAAACAGAACAGGCCTGAGATGGTTTTAAGTGAAATAAACAGAAAAAACATTCAACTTTCACCAAAAACGGCCTTCAGTGCTCAGTGACTGCTCTTACTGCTTCACACTTCTACTGAATCAAGTTTTTAAGTGCAGAACTTTACTCTGTAGTGAAGTACTTTTACTCCACTACAGAGTAAAAGTACTTTAAGTGGAAGTACTTCACAAAAGGACCACAGCGGCTTGTAGCGTGACGGGTTCGGGTGTTTTCTGTGGAAAACACTCAAAGTGTAGAGTTGTTGGTTCAGGAGATCAGATCTAAATCTGTAAATAATCAACCTGAACAAACACACACACACACACACACACACACACTGTGTTTTAATTGTCACTTTGTCGGATTTTCATTCAGCAACAATCCTCCAGGTTAGCAGTTAGACGGACATCAATGATTCTGACTGTGAGACGAACATTAAACTGTCTTTGTGCTTCGTTTGCTTCTGTTTTTGGAAGTGAGCCTGAAAATTGTGCAACTTTCACTAGAAGCAAAAACGAACTTTCCCCTATGTCGACATCCCCCCCCCCCACACACACACACACACACACACACAAAGACAAACAAAGACTGATTAATCAAATAAAGCATGAAATGAAGCAGACGGCTCGAGCGGAGATGCTGCCTGCACGTGTGCACAGCAGCATGTGCAGCAGTCTCCCAGGCTTTCCTTACTAATGTTGTCTAACATTGCACTCTTCTACATCACAGGTTGGTTATTAGGAGAAAATGTATCTGATGATAAACACTGATGCTGGATTGTTTTTTGTTATTATTATTAGTCCTTTATTTATCCAGGTAAAAGTCTCATTTCCATGAGAGCATGTACCACATAAGTATATAACATTTAAAACAAATACAGTATCCCGTACAAACATGTGAGAAATATACAATAACAGATCAGTTAATTAATCAGATTATAACTGATCTCAGAGCAGTGAAAGCAGAGCAGAAGTTAATCACGTATGTTTAAACGATCAGAAAAAGCTGCTCAGCTTGACCAGCTGCAGACACCGTTTACACCAGCACGCCAGTGAAATCATCAACCAGTCAAGCAGAGTCGTGCCTGTTTCCAACTGACGCCACAAGAGGGCAGTAAGCTAAAGGATGGCTGCAAACAGGCAGTGAGAGAAGCTTTAAGGGCCTGAGGTCGCGTTCACTTTGGCAGGGTGTGAGCACAAGCACTGCTTGCATTGCTTTCAATCTCCCTTAACCTTGATTCCAAAATGAAGCCAAAAATGTGATCTGAATAAATCACAAAACCCTTTGTTGAAGGTTTGAGGACAAAATGTCCCCGTAAACCATAAAGACCATCCATCCATCCATCCATCCATCTTCATCCGCTTTATCCGAGGCTGGGTTGCGGGGGCAGCAGCCTAAGCAGAGAGGCCCAGACCTCCCTCTCCCCAGCCACCTCCTCCAGCTTATCCGGGGGAATACCAAGGCGTTCCCAGGCCAGCTGAGAGATATAATCTCTCCAGCGTGTCCTGGGTCTGCCCCGGGGCCTCCTCCCGGTGGGACATGCCCGGAACACCTCACCCAGGAGGCGGCCAGGGGGTGTCAGATGCCCGAACCACCTCAGCTGGCTCCTTTCGATGTGGAGCAGCAGCTGCTCTACTCTGAGCCCCTCCCGGATGGCCGAACTTCTCACCCTATCTCTAAGGGAGAGGCCAGCCAGCCTTCGGAGGAAGCTCATTTCTGCCGCTTGTATCCGCGATCTCTTCTTTCGGTCACTACCCACAGCTCGTGGCCATAGGTGAGGGTAGGGACGTAGATCGACCGGTAAATTGAGAGCTTCGCTTTTACACTCAGCTCCCTCTTCACCACGACGGACCGGTGCAGCGTCCGCATTACTGCAGCTGCAGCCCCAATCCGTCTGTCGATCTCCGGCTCCCTTCTCCCATCACTCGCGAACAAGACCCCGAGATACTTGAACTCCTCCACTTGGGGCAGGAACTCGTCTCTGACCCGGAGTGGGCACTCCACCCTTTTCCGGCTGAGAACCATGGCCTCAGATTTGGAGGTGCTGATCCTCATTCCCGCTGCTTCACACTCGGCTGCGAACCGTTCCAGTGCGAGCTGGAGGCCCTCACCCGATGAAGCCAACAGAACCACATCATCCGCAAAAAGCAGAGATGAGATTCTGAGGCCACCAAAGTGAAAGCCCTCCGCCACTTGGCTGCACCTAGAAATCCTGTCCATAAAAATTATGAACAGAACCGGAGACAAAGGGCAGCTACAAAGGTAGCGATTCATGGAGAGGAATCGCTACCTTATCGTCGTGGAGGGGTTTGTGTGTCCCTGAGATCCCAGGGGCTATGTTGTCTGGGGGCTTTTGCCCCCTGGTAGGGTCTCCCATGGCAAATTGGTCCTGGGTGAGGGACCAGACAAAGAGCGATTCAGAAGACCCTTATGAAAATACCGTCGAGGGAACAGTTTACCCTGCCCGGGATAGGGTTATCGGGGCCCCGCCCTGGAGCCAGGCCCGGGGAGGATGCCCGAGGGCGAGCGTCTGGTGGCCGGGCCTTGGTCTGTGGGGCCCGGCCGGGCACAGCCCAAAGAGGAGACATGGGCCCATCCTCCCGCAGGCCCACCACCCGCAGGAGGCGCCATAGGGGTCGGGTGCATTGTGTGCCAGGTGGCGGCCAGGAGCGGAGGCCCTGGCGGACTGACCCCCGGCTGCCAACACTGGCAATAGGGACATGGAATGTCACCTCTCTGGTGGGGAAGGAGCCTGAGTTAGTCCGTGAGATTGAGAGGTACCGGCTAGATATAGTCGGGCTCACCTCTACACATGGCTTGGGCTCTGGAACCAGCCTCCTGGAGAGGGGCTGGACTCTGTCCCAGTCTGGAGTTGCCCCTGGTGAGAGGCGGCGGGCTGGGGTGGGTATTCTAATATCCCCTCAGCTTGCTGCCGGTACGTTGGGGTTCTTCCCGGTGGATGAGAGGGTTTGTTCCCTGCGCCTTAGGGTCGGGGAACGGGTCCTGACTGTCATCTGCGCTTATGCGCCGAGTGGCAGTTCAGAGTACCCAGCCTTCTTAGAGTCCCTGGGGGGGGTGCTGGAGGGTGCTCCACCTGGAGACTCTGTTGTCCTGCTGGGAGACTTCAATGCTCACGTGGGTAACGACATCAAGACCTGGAGGGGCGTGATTGGGAGGAACGGCCTCCCTGATCTGAACCCGAGTGGTGTTTTGTTATTGGACTTCTGTGCAAATCACAGTTTGGCCATAACGAACACCCTGTTCGAACATAAGAGTGTCCATAAGTGCACGTGGCACCAGGACGCTCTAGGCCGTAGGTCGATGATCGATTTTGTAATCGTATCACCAGACCTGCGACCATATGTTCTGGACACTCGGGTAAAGAGAGGGGCTGAGCTGTCAACTGATCACCACCTGGTGGTGAGTTGGATCAGGTGGTGGGGGAGGACGCTGGACAGACCTGGTGCACCTAAACGCGTAGTGAGGGTGTGCTGGGAACATCTAGCAGAGGCCCCAGTCCATAAGATCCAAATATAACTGAGTCTGAGTGACTCTTATAAGACGTAATGCTAGTGTTGGATTGTTATGTGTTCTGAATGGACACAAAGTTTCTCCTGTTTTCTCTGATTCGTGGTTGATTTTAAAATATTTAAAAAATATATTTTCTACACAATAATAATGGAGCATGAGGCAAAAATGCTCTTATAAAGATGGCTAAGAACTCAAAGGTGTGTCCGTCATTCATCTTTCCTGTCACCCTTGTGTGTGTGTGATTCTGCAGACTGTGTGAGGTGTTTCACACGCTTCGACCTGAACACAGGTGAGTGTAATGAGGAGATCGGTGAGGTGGACGAAGACGACTGCTGTCAGAACCCAAACTATGGTTACATGGAAACAGACGGACAGTGTGAGTCCTGTGGGTGAGTACACAGACACACACACACACACAGTAAAAACTGCTGATAACTGCTCCTCCACCAACACTGTGTTGTGTGTCTGTTGTGTTTTCAGTCTCCTCAAGTGGTCTTCTTGGTCGTCATGGTCACTGTGCAACGTGCTGTGTGGGCAGGGAGTGAGGCAGAGAAGCAGGAAGTGTTTCGGTATCGACCAGTCAGAGTGCGAGAATGCTCCACTTTCTGAAAAACTGCAGACTGAACCCTGCAATGGCGTCTGCTGCGACGGTACACACAGAAACACACAGAGACGTACACGTTGTGTTTGAATGTGCTAATTACCTGTGTGTGTGTGTGTGTGTGTGTGTGTGTGTGTGTGTGTAGATAAGGGGTGGAGCTCGTGGCTCGGCTGGTCTCCATGCTCAGTCACCTGTGGAGGCGTCGGAGTCAGGAAGCGAAAGCGAGAATGCTCCAGTCCTCCTCAGTGTCGCATGGCTTGCAGCGGTCCTTCAGAGGAAACAGAGAGATGTGCAGCTGAAAACACCTGTCCAGGTAACATTGATGTCATTCATGCTCTCAGGGTTCACAGGCTTATTTGTGTTGAGAGTTTTGGGGGGACAGGTGTGTTTCTGATAAAGGTCAAAGGTAAGTGGTGTGTGTTACTTTTAAAGCGGTTCAGTAAAGTCTTTCCGATACTCAGTTCCCACCTGTCACCTGTCTCTCTGTCTCACCTGTGCGTTTCAGTCCACGGTGGTTGGTCCAGCTGGTTTAGCTGGTCTCATTGTTCTGCTACGTGCATCGCTAAATCAGATGGCGATGTCATCGTTCCCTCCAGGGTGCGACATCGCGCCTGCTCTAACCCCATCCCGTCAGACAACACATCGCCACCTGGCAACAGTTGCCCTGGAGACGCCTTACAGGTGCAGCACTGTAGCGAGCTTCCCAACTGTGCAGGTGAGAGAGGAACCAACTCATGATGTGATCCGAAAAAGGTCAAAATTATCAAATTATCTGAGCTCTTATTGGCTGTCTCTGCAGAGGACGGCAGCTGGGGCGCGTGGTCTCCATTCAGGCCATGCTCAGTCTCCTGTGGGGAGGGGCTGCAGCTGTCAGAAAGGAAATGTGATAGCCCCGCCCCTCGATATGGAGGCAAAGTCTGCGAAGGGCCGAGCACTCAGAGCAAGATTTGTGAGAGTCCATGTCCAGGTAACACACACACACACACTGACAAACACCTGGAGCCTTGGACTGCAACACACTCAGTGACGTTACTGCTGAAAGCCTCCCTGCTGCGTCTCGTCCACGCTTCCTGGACGTCTGAGCAGGATCCCTGTTTGCTGATGTTGTGATGCTGTGGTTTAATGCTCCTTATCGATCTTTTAAAACACAAAAGCTGACGCTGTGTAAAATGTAAATAACAACAGAAGGATTTACAAAAATCATTAACACACATTTTATTTACAACAGAAAACATTCAAAATTAGGTCATTTTCTTTTTATTAAAGTTATTTTATTAAAGTTTTACTCCGCATGCCGCCTCTCCTGGAGTTTGTACGCATGTCAGGTGACATGACAGTTAGTGTTAGCGGGATCTCTGCGTCTCTAACAGTTGACGGGTTCTGGTCTGGTTGGTCGAGTTGGGGCGAGTGTTCAGGTTCCTGCATCCCACAAGGCAGAGCCATTAGAAGGACTCGCCAGCGCGCCTGTTCTAACCCCGCCCCTTCATCCAACCCACCTGGTCAAAATTGTCAAGGTGACAGGCACCAGACAGAGAGCTGCAACCACCTGCCCTTCTGCCCAGGTACACCTGTGTGTTTCCCTACCTGTACAAGTCCTTTATGACTCCCCAGTAAATAAAAGGAGTCAGTAGCGCCCCCTGGAGTCAACACAAAGACAATAACCGGTTTTCCCAACTTTTTAAAAAAAAAAAATCTCTCCATCAGTGAATGGAAGTTGGGGGTCATGGTCGCCCTTCAGTTCCTGTCCTGTTACTTGCGGGCTAGGACTTCATGTATCAGCCAGGAGATGTGACAGCCCCTCCCCTCAACATGGTGGTAGCCCATGTCTGGGAGAAGCACGTCAAACAAAGATCTGCTCAACCAGACGCCACTGTCCAGGTTTGGTACCTCAGCGCAGGTGAAAGGAAAAGACTGCGGCACAAGCTTCTGATTCATGTCCAACTTCTGTGTTTTCAGTGGACGGCGTGTGGTCCGAGTGGTCCGAGTGGAGTGACTGTAAGTACCCGGGCGGGCGAGACATCCGCTGTAGGAAGACTTACGGCAGCCATTCACGAGTGCGCGAGTGTCTCCATCGGGCTCATAACGGGTCCCTCTGCGAAGGTGAAAACCTGACTGAGAGACGAGTGTGCTACCACATCAAAGGCTGCAACAGTGAGTCTGTCCTCAACTTTCAACACATTATGTTGACTTTCTAAAGAAAGGCTGAATGAGCTACACCTCGTGTTTGGAAAGGCGAACGGAACCTGTTAGAGTAACATGGGAGACCGGTGTGGCCTCACTGCTGGAGCCTCTGCTGGCCAGTAGAGGAACTGCAGGTCCTGGTGGCTCACCGGCTTCGTTTTCAGGAGTTTTTGGAGGTTGCTGCTTTCTCATCACATTTTTGTGTTACAGTGAACGGCCGCTGGGAGGCCTGGACACCGTGGAGTCTCTGTGATCCACCCTGTGGCGAAAACTCGGTCCGGTCCAGGAAGAGAATCTGCAAACCTGATTACACCGGCTACAAGTCAGTTTACAGACTGGAAAACAAAGACACAGCAAACCAAATCAAATCTGTCGTGCAGTTAAAAATCCAGTCGGGAGCTAAGATTCTAACATCACAGTGAGAACCTTAAAGTCTGAAGCCTTGTTTCATAGTCGCAGCCACAGTTTAACCAGCTGTGAGCTCCAGGGCATCTTGGATGTTAGGTAATAGATGCTACCTGGGCTAATATCACCTGTGCACAGGCCGTTGTTAAAACGCAGATTTAAAAAAAGAGCAATAACAAAAAGCCAAAGCGTCACGGATGGTAGCTGGCTGTGGTTGAAGTACACGTGAGCTGGTCAGACTAACTCACTTTCACCGCTTCAGTGTTCACTCGGCTCTGTTAAAAACAGGTGAGGGCAGAAGAAGCAGGTTTACACACTTTGGTCATCTTTTGATTCCAACCGCGGTTCGACTTCACTGTGTGAAGGAAGAACATGAGATCCAAACCCAAACAATGCTCACGGCAGAACACAAAACTTACCTTTTAAAATTTCATGACAAATATTAATGTCAGCAAAATATCCCAGAAAAAAGTTTCTGCAAAAAACTGAATGTCTCGTCTGCAGTACATTTCTGCAAACTCCGCTAATCTGGAGGAATAACCTGTGATCTGCAGGCCGTCAGGCAGCAGCGCATTAAAATAGGATGATTCGAACATTTGACATGTTTTCTGCACGTTACTGTGAATAAAATACAGGTTTGCCCCTGCAGCCGTGGTCTCCGGCTTATCCGGGTTCAGGTCGTCAGTTGCTTTGAAAGTGAAATAAATCCAAGTACGACGGTTTTTTAGTGAAACTAGTGTCAAACTGCCGTTCTGCGAATACTACAACGTGTGTTTGTGTGTTTGCAGCCTTTTCCCTCCTCGTTCGTCGGAGAAAGCTTCATTTTATGGGACACCAAATGTCAACTGCGGCCCGTTGCCCGACGGCGAGCAGCAGGACCAGAGCGAGTCCTGCATCAACATCCCCGCCTGTGCCTAACCTCGTACATTACCAACAGTCCAGACGTCTGACTGCAGGCGGAGCTTGTGCTGCTGTTATTAGAATGATGTCGTAGATTACATTTGACCTGTGAAGTCAAAACTTCAGCGGCGTGTTTGTAATGATGATAGTTATTGTAATGGTTT
Source organism: Rhamphochromis longiceps (assembly GCF_057381845.1). Lineage (NCBI taxonomy): Eukaryota > Metazoa > Chordata > Actinopteri > Cichliformes > Cichlidae > Rhamphochromis > Rhamphochromis longiceps. The sequence goes on along the minus strand of NC_140560.1, from coordinate 39,095,785 downwards.
CCAGCCTGGGGCCCAGGTGGCTGATGGGAGCAAAGACGCACACATCCAGCCACACAAATCTAACTTTTGTTGTGAAATGTTGGCTCATTCTACCTGTGCTGAAAGTTTTGGTTCATTAAATGATTTCAAGTCTATTTTGGTCATTTTGAGTCATGACGGAGGATCGAATCCTCTGATGAGCTGCAAATGGATCCAGCTCATTGATACTGTAACCACGACAACAGAGAAGGGCACTTTCATCACAGCAGACTCGAAAACACCAATAACTGCACGATCACTGATGGCAACACAGATTAATTTACTCAAACTGTTGATTCTGTTCATCTGGTGACTCCTTCAGTCTCAGCTGACTGCAGGTTTCCAACCTTATAAGCAGTAGTGACTGAAACCCGCCCACTGAATGAAGCTGGGAGGTCCGTTTATGATCAATATCCAAATTGTCATCACCTCTGATCATTTTGGGATTTCCTTACCTGGATGCCTGAGCATGCATCAGCACATCAATTCACTTTGTTTGCATCAAGGTAATAATAGGTAAGACCTCGGGGGAGGAAGCAAACACTGAAGCTGGTTCAGAGGAAGAGTCGAATGAACAGCAGCTGTTGGTGAAGCTGCTCTGCTTCTCAGATCTGTGCGAAGCAGCACTGTCAGCCTGGAGCTGAAACACAGCTGGAAGTTCTCGCTGTAATCTCGGACTTCTTTGTGCAGGAGGAGCGTTTTCAGGGCCGGACGAAGGTCCTTTAAAATATGCTTTTATAAATCCATCAGCTCTCTGCCAGAGCTTGTTTTCTCTCATCCTCCCTCTCTGAGCCCGTTTCTGTTAAAAGGGAGTTTTTCCTTCCTACTTTCACCGAGTGCTGCAATCATCCGACCGCTCGGTCTCCTAACACTGTATCATCTCTCAGTTCTATATAAAGCACCTCGAGGGGCTGTTATGAATTAATAAAACACCGAACACACACATGTACTTTTACTTCCGTCACTTCCACAGACTTTTTACTGTGCAAAAGTCTCGAGCCTCCCTCACTTTTTCATATTTTGCAGTGATTTTGTGAACCGTGTTCATGAAATACAGAATATCAGTGAGGAAGAGTTTGAATCACACGAACGAGCTGGTGTGAGCACAGTCTCAACTCTGCTTTCTCATAGCTCATCAGTTTATCAAAGAACAGCACTGACGTGCAGCTGAAACCATGACCGCGCCTCCACCATGCGTCACAGACGGCTGCAGACTCACTGTTGGACCTCCTCGGAGCCTCATGACGCTTGAAAGGTTCAAAGGTCAGAGTTCAGCGTAACAAAAACATTGGTCTGAAAACAGTCAGGGCCAAGGACTGGACTGAAAGCCTTCAGCAGCTAAAGAAGTATTGGTCAGCTTAAACAATCACCGAGTCGGCTCTTTGCAAACAGAAAGACATGAGCTGAGGCTCAAGACTTTTGCACAGCAGACTCTGGTTTTCAGGATTGCCTTTGGAATTAATAACAATAACAATAATAATAATAATAATAATGACGATGATGGATTGGATTTATAAAGCGCTTTACAATGCCACTATTCATTCACACACTGAGCCACAGCTGCAGCCACAGCTGCAGCCACAGCTGCCCTGGGGCAGACTGACAGAAGCCAGGCTGCCGTATCATGCCATTCCTGGAAGCATGTGTACAGATCAAAGAAGGAGAGCGCCTTGGTCCCGCCCACACTGTTTTATTAACAGGTGACAAGCACAGATTACTGCCCCCCACACCACAGACAAGCACACCTGCAGGTGCAGGTTCACCCCCACGTTCACCGTTTGACATCATGGAAGTGCCCGCAGGGCACTCACATCCCAGCTCCAGCGTTCCAGTCTTCCCAGTGTCTGAATGCACTCAAGTCCAGTTCATCTGAACGCCAGCTTGTTCCAGTGCAGCTTGGGGAAGCTGTAGTTCAGTAGTCGTCACAGTAGTCGTCCTGTTTCTTCTTCTTTTCTTATTTTTTGGTAATGACGCCCCGACAGGCGGAGCGGTGGTCGCCTCCAGGATCCCGGCCGCCGTACTGAGCGCGCCGCCTCACACACCGACGCGTTACAGGCCAGATGCATGAAGGAAACACTCGCTTTGTGCTGTTCGTATTCAACTCCGATATTCAAACTGAGCTTCAAACACCGCCCGACCCCTCCACCTCACACCACACTTTTAATGGAGTCGGGTCGTTTCTGTCCGTTTCTCTGTAACTTTGAACGATTCTGTTTTGTGCGGTGGTTGGTCAGGTGTGCAAAGGTGTGCGAGTGGGCGGGGTTTGATCTCATTGGGACGTGTTATAGGTGAATGAATCACTTTCAGAGTTTCTGCCTTCAACGTCCAAGTCTGCTCATATCTGAGCGAGCTGAAGGAAGAAAACGAGCGTCCACGATCACCTGTCGCTCTCTGAAGGGTCAGCTGACTCCCCGCGGCTCGACACCGTGGAGAAAACGCCGCTGCGGGAACTAAAGGACGGCCAAGTACCACTAGCTCAATGATAAAACCCCGAAGCTGACCTAGGCTCATACTCAGGAAATATTTCAGTGACATTCACAGCGCGCTCCTCTTCCTGGAGCTCCACACCTACATTCAGACTCCGCCTTTCCTCACCTGCAGTGCAAAAATCGTACCAAAGGTTTCAGCGTACACGAGATCGACGAACGGGGAGCGGTTTGCGAGGACTCATCTTCAGGATCGGGCCAAACTCACAAAAGTCGCTCAGTGCAAATATGAAAGTAAACAACTTTACACGACGGCGCAGCAGACGGCGGACGTCTCCGAGCCAATCAGACGAGAGCTGCTCACGCTTCAGCGGCAGCGCGAACATCACAAGGACGTCATCCTCAACCCAGAAAGGTCTCCCACATTCTTACAGATGGCAGACGTTTGAGGATCTATGGATCAGACTCCCAGCTCACAGCTGATGCTGACCGCTCTGCATGTTAGAGCCGATCAAATCTTAATGATCAATCAAGCTACGAATCAGCTGATCCGACGAATCAAAGCTGCTTAAATTTAGCTTTAAAAGGTTCAATCATACGGAGCCCCGCAGGGGACATGGGAGAAAAAAAATTAAGACGTGCTTTTGTGAGATCGCGCAAAAGTTGAATTCCAACAATGGCGGCAGCTGCTTAGTTGTAATATTCCTCTTTCTGGGTCACAAAATACACTTTTAAGATATTTTGAGGCGTGAATGTAGTTGTGTAAACGTCAGATACCTGCTCGGTTTACAAGACATCACATATTTGCAAAAGTGCTCCGACGTTTTCGGAGATCTGACACCCGCCATCTCGAAGCTGACGGGAGGTCGAGACCTACTACAGCCGGGAGGAACACCGCTTTCCCGGCACATCGTGCCTCGACCTCCTGGTCGGCTTCGAGCCGGCGGCCTCCGAAGAATGCGGCTAAAACTTTTGCGAGGTCCCGCAAAAGTCCGTCTTAATTTTTTTCCTTCCTCCATGTCCCTGCGGGGCTCCGTACAATCATTCGTTTATTTCTGTGATGTTTTATTCATTTAAAGACCTTTTGGTGCATTCAGGGGACGCTCTCACACTTTGTGCTGCGCCGAGCTCTGAGCTGGGATAAATCTGTACCGCCTTCTGCTCTCGGGATCAGAGACCCACTCGTATCGTCAGAGGACCCCAGAGGCGACCGACACTTTCTCAGCTCCTTTCTCTTTTACTGATTTTAGCTAACATCGCCGTCTGGCTGCTCAGCGATGACATCAAAAGAGAGGCGGAGTCTCCACATCCCCGGCCCCTCCCCTGTCGACTCCCCGTGAGCCGATCAGAGAGCTCAAAGGAGGGTGGATCATCTGAAACCCGCCCGGATGCGGGACTGAGCGGAGGGAGCCGATTGGCTGAAGTCTGAGAGTTCAGCTTGATTTTTGAACATCCTTCAGTGTTCGAGTCCGAGAAACAAAGAAAAGGAAAGAACTGCAGAGAGAGAAGAAGAGGAGACGCCGTCATCACTACAGTGCACACTTATCTGTGTTAGCTTAGCATCAACAGTCTAACACAAAAACCTAATCATGAATGTAATCTCATTACTTCTGTCTGTAAGGAAATCAGTTGTTTAAGGTGAAAAAATAATAAAATTCTGTGACAAACTAAAAGAAACAAACCGTCATGCTAACAGAGCATCTGCGTCCTGTTAGCAGTTATTAATAAAGCACACAGTGATCATCACTGGGAACTGACACTTTCAAGTTGCTCTGAAACAGCTAAAAAATAAATAAAAATAAAAGCTTTGATCTGAGCGCGTGTCTGAAACGTGAAGATGACTCACGCCGGCTTCGGGCTCCGGTGCTACGTTTGTGACTCGACCCCCGGCTGGCCGCCGCCCTCCGTCCCCCGCTCCTTCTGCTCCTTGTCCTCCTTCAGCGTGGGGCTGATCTCCTCTTCGGGGTCGTAGTAATAAAACTTCCTCAGGTAGGCGATCAGAGGCCTGAGGGGAGCCAGGACAGATGTTAGCGGCTCGCTTACACTCTCCGACATTCAGGCGCGTTTTTACAACATGGACCTCGACGCAGACACGCACCGACTGATTTTTTTAGTAACAGCAATTCAGCAGATCACAGGACGCCGCTCTGGATCGTCTCCATCACAGCGACGGCGTTAGATCACCTTCGATCCGTTACTCATACCGAGGCTCTCAGCTAGCTTTAGCTTTTTGTCATGTTCTGGTGTGCTCGCTAACAGCAGGTCACCGTGAGAGCGCATGAAACGGGCTGTAATGAGTCACAGGTGAGACTCTACCTGCAGTTACATCACATGATCAAACCAAACATGTGAAACTGACATGAAGGATCAAATAAACAAAAGCTGCACAAGGAAACTAAACCAAATGATGCTTTAAAGAGAAACCCGCCACTGGTCTCAGTCACGCTGCAGCCCTTCATGCGTTTTGTTTTGGGTCAATATGATTATTTTCAACATTGTTTTAAATCCTCGCCCGGCGTCCTTCGAGGACCGCGGGATCTCGTGTCATGAAAAAGATCCACGGGACAGATAAACGTCAGCTTTGCGTCTCTAAGGTCAGGAGGACCGTGTCTGACGTGGGAGCGCTCAGGCGGGTACGTACGTGGGCAGCGGCAGCTCCTGGATGTGGTCGATCCGGACCAGCTGTCTGATGCAGAAGCGACAGAGATGCTGCAGAGACTTAACACTGCTGAACCTGGAGACCGGGTACAGGAGCTGGACTGGGGTCGGCGGCAGACCTGAACACACAAGGACACGAAACTCAAAATATATTAAATAAAGATTTTATATCAAGGAAAGTGAACCGGACAAAAGGCGAATCAATTCAAAGTCCAGTAATTATTATAGGAACATATTTGTGGACAGCCAGCCTTTGTAACTAACGCTGATGTGTCCAGATACTTACTGAGTGTACTTGTAAAATGTCCTGTCTGTGAAGGTAATGTAGATGAACTAATGTCTTCATTGGATCCTATAAACCTATCAACCCCCCCCCCCCCCCCCATATATAATATAATACACGGAGCATCACTGACAGCACGAAACATGGACGCAGCTTCAGGGTTGGACAAACATCGAGGTCACACTGGCTGCGTAGTTGAGTAGTGTGGCTGTGACCCACGAGGCTCCCTGTTAGAATCTAATGACGAGCGGCTGCAGCCACTTGTTTGTGGTGCGTCCGAGGCTATGTCACGCGCTTGTGCAGCCACAGATATCCTGGAGCTGATTGGATGCTGGTACCTGGGACTCGCGAGCGCAGGAAGTACAGGAACTTTCCGTTCTTGGAGTGCATGATGGCTCGCTCGATGAACTCCACCACCGAGTGACAGCGGTCCTCAAACTTTGGGTGACACCACAGGCTGAACGTCCCTGCAGGACGAGAAACCGTGAGACGGGGACGCAGGCTCACAGGCGAGGCGTGGCGCCGCACAGGTGTGTGTGCGTTACCTCTGTAGTGCTCCATGCGTGTGTGGTGTGTGATTCCCTGCGACCTGAAGCTCAGACTCAGGATGTAGCGCGGGTCTGAGCTGTCCCGCACCAGAAACGAGCCGTCCGGTTTCCCCTTCAGCTTCATCTCAGCGTCCTCCCAGTTCATCGGCCCCCAGTACCAGCCGCACTGAAAGCAGATGCACAGGTTAGCTCCGCCCACTCGCACAGCAGGCTACAAAAGCAGGCGATAGTAGCTCCACCTTCTCCAGCTCCCTGAGGCTGGTGGCGAAGTTGCCGGCATCGGGTCGACTGAGCGGGCAGCGAGGGGCGAGCCGGGGGGGCGGGTGCTGCCCGTCGGGCCGCAGGGGGACGGGTCGAGGTAAACCTCGCAGGAAGGTGTCTGAAGGAGATGGGGGGGGCATGAGTTTACATAAACAAATACAGCTACAGAACAAAGATAAAAACGAAAATCAGGACGTAAAAACAAACTGTCACAACTGATGTTTGAAGTTTAATCATTGAAAAGCAAAACAATGACAAATGTGCTCATGAGTCAAAGCTAAAAATAAACACAGTAAAAAACAGAAAATAAACCTGAACAGGAAACGCATCAGCAAATAAACACACATGCCATTAATGACGTGTGTGTGTGTGTGTGTGTGTGCGCGCGCGCTACCGTTGAGGCTCAGGCTGTGCTGGATGGTGTTGAGGGAGGGGGGCAGGGCCATCGGTCGGGGGGGCAGCGACTGCATGGAGGCCCCGGCGCTGCGCTCCATGAAGGGGCCGTGCTGCTGAGGAGGACCCCCAAAATCATCTGCAAAAAACCATTTAAAATAATAAAAGAGCCAAAAAATGCAACTTTATACGAAGTAACAATTCTAAAACAGAATAACTGCCTCTGATTGGTCCTCAGAGGACTAAAATCCTTCAATGAGACGATTAAAACAATTCCACGAAAACCCGTGAGAGCAGAAACTCACCTAAGAGTCACGGCGCACACACACACACACACACACACAGAAGGAGGAAGTGCAAACAGGAAGCAGAAAGAAGGAGGAAGTACCAAGCAGACTGAGGCTCCGTCTGGGAGGGGGAGGAGGAGTGGGGGGGTGGAGAGAGTTCCCCCCCCTCCGAGAAATATCCACATCGACCAGAGAGACCGTCTCACCTGGACACAGGTGAAAGCAGAGAGAGGGAGGGGTTAGAGGAGAGAGGGAAAGATTAGTGAGCAGAGTGATCAGCTGACCTGATGAGTCATGTGATCAGACAGAAGCAGAGCTGAGAGGAGAGGGGGGCGTGTCAGGAGCAAAACAGGAAAAAAGTTTCGTTTTTCGGAATAAAACATAAATAATAATCGATGAAGAGCCGATTGGTCCCCGGGCCGCATGTTTGACACCGCGAAGCAGAGGAGTCTCTGACCCGGCCCGACTGTGACCGCGGGCAGGTCTGCACAGACCCACACCGCCCCGCCCCCAGCACCTGGCTCCACCCACACACACACTGGAGCACCCCACAAGTTTGGGAGGACCACAACTGTCAAATTCAGAAATAAATTAAATATTAAAAATATTTTTTAAAAACATACTTGATGTATTTAATGTGACATTTTTGGGTTGCTGATCAGAGGCAGGTCACATGAGTTTCACCTGCCCTCTGCTCACCTGGTCTCGCACATTAAAGAGCGTTTAACGTTCTCGCGGCTGCAGAGCACGCGTGAACGAGCTTATAGAGGAGTTCCTAATAAACTGGCCACTCAGAGCTGCTGAAAACACTCAGTCACACAAACTCAGGTAAAAACATCTCACCTGTTCACCTCTCACACACTCACAGCTGTGTGGACTCACCGGTGAAAGCCGGAGTGAAGGGCACCGGAGAGAAGGCACTGTGAGGTCTGGATACCTGCAGCCTGAAGACACAAACAACACCATCAGCACCATCACCTTCATCCTGACTGCAGAGCGAGGCACGAAGGTTTTAACGCTGCAACTCGTCAACATGTTCGTATCCACGGGAGCGATCTTGAGTGAGAATCAGCAACCACCCGACTCCACTCAGAATAAACATTTCAGCTCAAAGAAAAGCTTCAGGACACTTTGATGCTTTAAAGCAGGGGTGTCGAACTCCAGGCCTCGAGGGCCGGCGTCCTGCAGGTTTAGGATCTCACCTTGGGTCAACACACCTGAATCACATGATTAGTTCATTACCAGGCCTCTGGAGAACTTTACGGCATGCTGAGGAGGTCATTTAAAGCAGCTGTGTTGGCTCAAGAACACATCTAAAACCTGCAGGACACCGGCCCTCGACGCCTGGAGTTCGTTCAGATCCAAAGTGACCCCTTCAAACACCAGCATGACACAAAAACACGCCCTACACCTGCCGACAGAGGCACAGCCGCTCGCTGTGGTCTGAGTCTGGTGGACAGCGACTGCTTTGTTTCACACTACAGTCAGTGTGACTGTGGGGGTGAAATGTCACGTGTACACCGTCACACTGACTGCAGGTGAGCAGGTTAGTTGTGTCAACACAAACTAACCTGCTGCTCGAGGAAGCATCCTGAGGAGAGGGCAGTTTCACTTCCTGTGTGCCGACAGGTAAAGTCAGTGTTTATCTGGCAATAAAAACTGATCCAATCTAACACCTGGTGTCACCTGACTCTCACCTGCCCAGGTGCTTTCAGTATCCATGGTTACAACAATACACCCCACTAATCAGTGTCACATGATCAGAGACACTTTCACTGTGAGCTGCACAGGAATACGAAACATGAAGTCTACTCGATCGGCCGCAAGAAAAATGAGACAGTCAGGAAATCCCCCGCTTCGAGGAAACAGGAAGTGAGTCGCCCCTGAACAAAAACAAGGTCACCGATTCGCTCTGATCCGTTCTGTGATGTCAGAGAAACTAAGCAGCTGATTAATCAATACTACCTGATCAGTTTGGGACCTCACCTGCCATCCTGGTCTGGGTTGCTGCAGGTGGACCCCCACACGTCCAACAGGCTGCCCCCCGACGACGTGGACGACGCTAGGGACGGCCTCTTGTCCAGCAGCCCCCCCGAGCCGCCACTCGAGCTCTTGGTTCTGAATAGCTTGCTGAGCCGGACCTTCAGTGACCCCCCCTTCCTCGACTTCCCCCGGGGCATCTTCTCCCCCTCCCTTCCTCCTGCACCCCCTTCCCCCTCCAGGACCACCAGAGGGGAGGCTGACCGACCCGCTGCCCCAGAAGCCACACCCAGTTTGGGGGTAGCGGCACGGCTCTGGGGCTGGGAGCGCGACTGGTGCTGATGCTGTGGGCGAGAGCGAGGGTCAGAGGATGGGAGGGGGTCGGGGAGCACCGCAGCAGCCTGGGACAGTGGCGGGCGGACAGGCAGGTACGGGCAGGGGGTGGCGGTGCTGCCGATGAGGGGCTGGGGGTCCACGCAGGAGGGGAGGGACACGGTGGCGCCGAGAACGGCGAGTGAGGACCGGCAGCTCTGATCTGTGCACACTCCCGCCTCCTCTGCCAGTCTGTGCACCTGCCGCATCAGCCCGCTGAGAGTCCCACTGGAGAACACAGTCCCCGCCCCCCCAGGCATCCCTGCACCCACCACCCGCTCTGTTTTCTCTGTGTCCTCCGCATCCCTGGACTCTGCCGCGAGTCCCCCCACCTCCTCTGACCCCAGACCCTCCAGGACCAGCAGGGCGTCGCTCGTCTCGCTGGGGTCCTCGCCAGGCCCGATGCCCCCGGACCCCGAGGCCAGGACGCCATGGCAGGAACAGTGAGGAAGCGAGAGCACCAGTTCCTGCCCGCCACTTCCTTCCCTCACCTCGCCCGGGTGTACTGGCCTCTGGGCCGGAGCCAGGACCGGGTCTTGACACCTGGGGGGGCAGGTCTTCCTGGGCTCCAGCAGCCCCGCCCGCAGGGCTTGGTCCAGCAGGCCCGGGGGCCACTTAGCCAGCCGGTCTGTCAGCAGGTGGTGTGTGTGGCACAGGACTGACCCGGACTCCGAGTCCAGAGCCGGGACGCCCCGCTGGGGGGCCTGGGAGCCCAGCCTCAGGACCGGGTGCCATTGCAACAGCTGCTGCGGCTGCAGGTTTTCCTGTGCAGGGGGGTTCTGGTCCTTTCCTCCCCCGGGACCAGCTGTCGCGCTGCCAGGACCCGTGCCCGGCACCGGGTCCAGCTGCTGTCTCTGTCGCTCTGCCTCCTCCTGCAGGAAGCCAGGGGGCGGCTGCTCCAGCCCGCACTCCAGGATCCGGTCTCCGGACCGCAGCAAGTTCTGGAGCACCATTAGCTGCGCTCCGTGCCCCGCAGAGCCGTGCCCACGCGGCACCGGGAAGTCCACAAAGTCTTCGGACGGAGGGGGCGACAACGGCGCCTCGGAGCCCGACGGGGCGTGCGTCAGCCCCAGCCCGCCGCTCAGCTCTCCTTTCCCGGGCAGCGGGGAGCTGTAATGCGGGGAAGCCGAGCCGAGGCCTGCCGAAGGGCCGCCAGAGTCCACATCGAACCCGCCGCCGCGGCGGCCCAGCACGGCTTTGACGGGGCCGAACCCGCCGCCCCCGGACATCAGCTCGTCGGGGTCGTCCAGCCGGTCGTACTCCGCGGCGGACACGAGCCGCATGAGCACGAAGTCCGGAGACATTTCTTGCTGCGCGTCATTCATGGCGGCGGCTAACGTTAGCTGCGCGGCTAGTCGCTCCGCTCTTACATAACAGCTGCGGGGCTAACGGCTAGCTGCTGCCGCATCTCCCGGCAGAGCTACCCGGGCCGCCGGCAGCGCACAGCCGCGGACATGTGAAGTCCGGTCCGGTTCGTGACGGCGAAGGCTCCGCTGGACGACGTCAGAACATGAAGGAACGAGAGAAACGATCCCGGTGCCGCCGCTCCGTGACGTTAGCTGTTAGCCTCCTAAAGACTCCTCATCCTCCGGTCAGACAACACGGCGGGAGGCGGGGCTGCGCACGCAGGATCGATCACCGATCATAGCTAAACGATTAACGGAGGGAACCGAACACCTGCCGGGATCTGACAGCCTCATGATGATGATGACGATTGTTGTCGTTTATTGAGGGAAAATGAAGGTTTATGGAAAAAAAATAATTCGCTTTTAGTGGATCACTTTAAAATTTTAATGTTACGAACAGTAGTAAAGTTTTATTTCATTTAATTATTATGCAGTAATATACAGGTATTATTTTTAATTATTGTTTTTCAGTTGGTTGGATTTTTTTTTAATGATTTCTTTTATTGTTTCTGTTTTTTATATTTCTTCTTTGAGTTTACAAAACATTATTAATATACTTATTTTACTTATCGGTGTTGTGTCTGTGTGTTTTAATCAATGACTGGTTTCTACAGTCATTGGTTTTAATTCATCCTCATACAGTTCCTTTTTTATTTTGGTGTGACGCGTACTCTCTGGGCTGTTTCCGGCTCGTGCAGCTTTTTCAGGGGAGTGTTTGAACTTTATTAAAAAGTCGCTGCGAGCAGGGTTCGAACCTGCGCGGGGAGACCCCATTGGATTTCAAGTCCAACGCCTTAACCTCTCGGCCATCGCAGCAGCCGGAGAGCAAGTGAGTTGACCGGGAAACTGAAGCTAAGAGTGACGTCAGAGGCTTCTCCAACAGTCAGTAACTTGTATGTGAAACGCAGACTGAGAGGCTGACGAGTCGACAACTGATGTCCGATGACCACGTAAAGAAAAACAAAAAGTGAATCATTGATTCTCGAGGTCTCAAAGGTGGTTCATCAGGAACAACCTACGGGCCAATCAGATCAATGGAAAACATCATCATTCCCGAAAATCCCTCTGAGGTCTGAAGGAGAAAGTCAGGTTCTCAAAGTAAGGCCCGTGGGTGGTCATCATTGTATTATTAGTGTATGGCTCATCGACAGGAGGTGGCCCTGCTGCTCTCACCTGTGCTCGTAGCAGGAACACCTGACCTGAGCTACAGCGGAGAGCAGGGAAACTCAAAGCTCAACAGGTGAGCCTCTAGAGCCCACAGGTGCTGCTTTGGCGAGCGAAACAGAAAACCTTTCCATTATTGTGCATTTCTCATTTTTCAGCTGTTTCCACAGCAACAGAGAGCTGGTTTATCATTTCCATTGTGTGTATATGCAGGACAGGGTGTCCAACATGTGGCCCGGGGTCCAGTCCGGTGCTCTGTGACAGCCAAAACCAGTTTTGTTTTGTTTTTTAACCCTGCAGTGCAAGGACGCGCTGCAGGAAACACTGAACCATCCAGAACACATTTAGAAAGATTTAAAGGATATTCCGTAATGCTGAGCGCATAACGAGCTGCTCAGAAACCGTGGAGGCGACACGTGACGCACGCTGAGCCAGCCCGTCACCCCTTACCTGCAGATTCTTATGAATAACCCGTTTCCACACACACAGGCCCGACGAGCTTTACAATACTCTAGCTTTTCATGTCGATTTTATAGCGGTGCTGCAGAGCTTGCGCCAGCCTTTAGCAGCACGTCTGAGCACCGCTGGGACCTGAATCCTCAGTGTTGTACTTTAATGTTTTAAACTGAAGTCCCAACTGTCGCAGCTCACCTGTACTCAGGTAAAATCAGGAGTTTTGTGAATGCAGTCTGGTGCAGAGGAAGAGCGTTTGTTTTGAGGCAAAGCAGATAAAATAAAACACTCATGAGGTCACGTGACACCACACACTGCTTCACCCATCGCATCAGGATTTGACTTTGAGCCCCGATGTAGAGCAGTGAGAGGCTTTTATTTTGTCAGACTCCAGCAGGAAGCAGTAGCGTTGTGAAGAAGCAGCAGACGGTCAGTACAATATAGACTTTATTAGTTCACTAAAGTTGAATATGAAAGAAAAAGCAGATCAGCTTCAAATGAGTCACAATTCAGAAATAAAACTTTCAGGTTCATGTCAACACAGGAAGTGCTTCCTCCCTACAGCTGCCGCGCCTCTACAAAATAAAAGCCTCCGAGGCCAGAGCCACTTGGCTTTCAGTGACCATCATATTTACCAACTGAAAGCAAAGCTCTCCGGCCGTAGAGGCGGCAATGAGCGCGCTCTGCAGCGTTTAAGCTTCGTGTCAGTGTTGGGGTTTTTTGTTGTTTTTCTTGAAACCGTCCCAACAGGAAGTCACCCAGTAGCGAGGAGCGACCGCCTTACTGCTACTGAACAAGCCATAAAGTGAGTTCCAAAAAACAAAAATCATGGTTCTTTGTAGCGTCGAATAAACAAGCCAACAGTGGGAGACAGCCAGAGCTCAGCGTCCAATCAGCAGAGTCCAAAACGTTTGAGTCCAGGAGTCCGAGAAGAAGAAGAGCGAAAGCACAGAAGAGCTCGGGGAATGTTTTGTATCACTTTAACTTTATTTTCATCATAGCAATGGAAAAATAGAACCTCATACAAACGTCTTCAATCATCTGAAATCTTAACAAGCAAAAAGGTGAGTGACCCGTTCCCAAAGCAGGCGCGGCGGCGAGGAAACCCGAGGCAGCTCGCAGCACTCGCTCACGCCCGGGCTAAACTATTCCCATTTGGCACTCGCTCCTCTCAGCATCGTTTCGGCTTTTATTTTGAAGGAATTTAGTGCTGCCGTTGTTTGGAGGAGACCGAGCGGGCGGAGGCATCCGTCCCTCACAGCTCCGCCGCCATGTTTAGTGCTCAGAAGAAGAAACGTAAGAGCAACAAAAATCCAGTTTTCCACAGAAGAAGTAGTCCACGCAGTCACTCGATCAGCTGATTCCACACAGTTCCCCTCCTCCTCCCCCTCCCCCTGAGCAGGGGGGGTGGCGGCGGCAGGTCGGTGACATCATCACGATGTCATAGGAGAGCCCAGCTACAGCGAAAGAGGCGGATCGCGGGCAGAGGCGGGGGAGGAGTGGAAGGAGAGGGGGTTTCTTTAAGGGGGAGGAGTCACAGTCCAGTCCACAGGCCATCCAAGAGGGGAGGGGGAGGGGGCGGGGTCATCGCCTGCAGGAACTGAAGGTGGTGTGATGTCATCATCTCTCGCTCGCTCACACGTCTCTCTCTCGCGCTCACACACAGACACTCATCTCTTCTTCTGCTGCTTCGAGCAAAACGCCGACAAACACAGAAGATTTAATCCAGCGGCCGATTTGTCCTCAGTGATGTCATCCGAAGTCTCATCTCGCCCTGACACGACACCCGCCATCTGCAGGAGACACAGAGAGAGAGGAGGGGTTAGAGAGGAAGTGACGCAGAGAAGCCACGAGAAGCATGCCTCCACCCTCACCAGGCCTGGCTCTTCAGCTTGCGGAGCTCCTTGGTGGCCCAGGTGGCGAGCGTCTTGGTCTTGGTGGTTTTGGAGCGCCGGCCTTCCGTCAGCAGGTCGTTGATGAGCGGGCGAACCTCCACCAGCTTCATCACATCTTTCCCAAATGCTGTGCACAGGTCACTACGGAACACACACGTCAAACAAACTGAGGCTTTTAATGTGAAAAGAATCTGAGCTCTCAAGCTGGACACTGGAGCATCGCCAGGGTAACCGTGCTGGTCTCAGAGGATGCGGTTTGTTTTCCATCACGCCATCAGCGTGGTGCATGATTTCTCTTCACCGACCACAACGCCTTAGACTTTGAACCATGTGACCCTCGCTGATCAGCTGTGGTGCAGACCACAGGAAGTTTAGCTCCTTCAAAATAAAACCATAAAAGCTGCTCTGTGATATCTGATCTGAGCATGAAGTGTTCTGGGGTAAAGGAACCCTCTGATTGGCTGTGACCTCCTGATAAGATCTCCATGTTGGACCAACATGGTCGAGCTTCAGCTCCGCCCCCTGCTTACCCGATGAGTCCGGCAGCGTTGGCCACCACGCCGTCAGAGTGGTCCTCGTCTTCGGCGATGTGGTGGATGAAGGAGAGGATGAACTCCACCCGAGGCTGCACCAGCATCACGTCGGCTGCAGGGGTGGAGAGGAGATGAGGGTGAGAGAGCAAGTAAAGCAAACAGGAGGTTTTTTTTATTTGTTGGGTCCCGCAAAACCAGGAAGCTGTGAGTTCGGCGGCAGCCTAAAGCTTCCCGGGTGAAAAGGACCCACGTCTGTCTGCGACATCACTAAAGCCTCCTGCTGACTGCAAGCAGGAAGAGGAACTGACGTCGCTGGAGCTGTGGTCATGCGATCACAGCGATAACCGTTAGCACTTAGACAACCAGGTAGCCCCAGACACCTGAGGACAGACGCTGCCAGAGAGACCGTCTGTCCGTGTGTGTGTGTGTCCTTACGGTGGACGTTCTCCTGGTCTCCCTTCAGGCCCTGGATGATGCCGGTGTAAGCCTCCAGGCAGCCCTCCCTCAGCTCGTTCAGGTAGTCCACCATGTCGTAGTCCGTCTGAAACACAGGTTCAGATGTGTCAGGTGAACTCGGACAGACAGGAAGTAAATCTGTGAGGTCAGAGGTCTCAGATACACGTGGTTGGTTTTACATCACGGTCAGCGTGGTGCATGAGTTTTCATCACAGACGTCCGAATCTAAGCTGAGCATTTCTACACTCGAAGCCCAAGTTCAAGATTCAGTGTGTGTTCAGACATCTGAAGGGGCGGGGCTTTACCTTGTCCACCTGAGCCTGCGATGCCTGCTGCAGGGTGTCCAGGACGATGTCCAGGTACTTCTTGAACTCGCCCCCGATGGCCAAAGCGATGTCGCCAAACGCAGAGAGGATCTGAGGCTTCACCGACCGGTGCACATTCTCGTTCTGTAAACAGACCAACGTTTAACATCTGCACACCTGTGAGAGGGTCAGACAGGTGAGCGGCACAAAGACTGCTTTGGAACACGGCAGCTGTTAAATGTCCATCAGGTGATCAAACAGCACCAGAGGAAGGTGAAGTCTGGGATCAATAATCCACACCTGTGAACAGGTGGCTGCTCGCTACACCTGGATCATCATGTGACTGTGGGTCGGAATATCTGGACCGACCCTGTGAGGGGCAGACGGGAGCTAATGTGGAAACTGAACCAGCTGACTGTGTGGGGGTCAAAGGTTGACTGGAATGGAACTGAATTTCTACAGCTTCACTGATGTCAGAGCAGCCAGCTAACGGCGCTTTGGCCCAAATCTGTGCCACACAGGAAGTGCTCCTGCCACTGAGCATGTGCAGAAAAACTCGAGGAAGTGATGAGAGAGGAAGTCTCAGATAAACGTGGTTTTCACATCACGGTCAGTGTGGTGCATGTCAATAAAGACGAAGGAGCTCCTCCCCCTCCTCACCCCGAGGTTCTCCAGCAGCAGCTGCATGATCTCGTCACAGTACGGCAGGATGTTGGACATCAGCGCTCTGCACAGGTCGCACACGAGACCCACGGCCGCCAGACACACCTGCAGCAACACGTCAATGACATCATCAACACTGTGACGTCTGAGTCAGTGATGACATCAGAGCTCCTCCTCCATAAACAGCAAACTTGCCTCTCAGCTCCGAGGTCAGACCGCGACTGTGAAACAGGAAGTGGTGATCAGCTGTGCGAGTCCTACCTGATACTCTGCGTAGTTCTTCAGTCCGATGGCAAGGAACGGCTTAAAGGCCTCCATGTATTTCTGGAAGTCGCTGCCCAGAACTGCAAGAGAAATGTGCAGAGTGAGACACGTGGAGAGCCGCGCCCTCTGAACACAACACGTCACTGCCCTCGCCGTGTAGTCACTCAAGTAACTGTGGCGTACCTTCGACGAGCGTGGACACGGCCATCAGCGCGTCCTCCTGCACGCCTCCGGAGCCGGCAGTGCTCTGAAACATCCTCAGCAGCGACGCCATCACCACGTCTGAGATCTGCAGGGCATCCTGATGCTGCACTTTACGCAGGACGTTCTGCACACACACAGGAAACACTCAGAACCGCCATAATAAGAGCATGAGCACAGAAAGGCTCAGGTGTCCCGTCTCACCTGCAGAGTGGCGCACAGCAGCGACTGCAGGTCGTTGAACTGGATCCGATCTGAGGTGCTCTGGATGTGAGACTGGAAGACAGGAAGTTAAGAGACGTGAAGCCAGTGCCTTTTCAAATTAAAAGCTGCCTGGTCTGCTCAAACCAGTTTATTTCAGCTCTATGTTTTTTCTCTTGAATGACTTTGAGATCCAAGCGATGCTCACAACGGCATCGATATCGCTCTGCCCCTAAGACGGCGCCCTCACCTCCATTTGCAGGACCTGCTGCAGCCGCTCCATGATGACCAGCGTGGTTTTCTGCACGGCGGGGTAGCAGTCCTTGGCGCTGTTCTTCACGATCTCCATCAGAGCCTCGTACGCCGCAGAGCGCAGGTTGTTCTGGTGACCATCGGGCCTGAGAGACAGGAACAGACCAATCAAAGACGAGTACGCAGAGCGCTGTCAAGGAGGCACGACGGCTGCCCGATGACTGAGCGCATTCAGCTGTCGAGCCCCGCCCACAAACGTCGACACGATCACAGAAACCTCTGTGATGACATCATCATTTAAGCGGTTAACTCGAAGTGTTAAAGTGAAGGAAACAGCAGCTGTGACACGATCGGCGAGCCGACAGGAAGCCGTCTGCCAGCTCTTTATGCAGTTCACTCTGCGCTCTGAAACCAGGAAGTGGTCACACCGCCATCAGGCTGCGGTCGTCAGAGGCACAGACGCATGTGTGAGCATCGTCATACCTGTCTGTGGTCTCCAGAAGCTTCTGCACGATGATCTCGAAGGACGAGGACAGGCAGTAGGTGTTCGGCTCCTCCTGGTCCTCGGCGGCATCCGTGGCTTCGTACGCCGCCTCTGCGAGAGACGAAAAGGCCTGAGGGAGGAGACGACAGGTTAAGGTTTCCACCGAAGAAGAACGAAATCTGAGGTCGGGTTCGTTTTGACAGAGCTCTCTCAAAGGCCACATGACGCCCAGCGCGGACCGGCGACTCACCCAGCAGACGTTGGAGGCCACTCTGGGCTCCGCCCCCAGGCCCTCGATCAGGCACTGCAGCAGGGGGGCCAGGTAGACCTCGTTGATGGCAGCTTCGGGCAGCAGCTCGCAGATCCTGCCCACCGTCCACGCCGTGGTGTCCCTCACCACCACGCTGGGGTCCTTCATCAGCTCGATCAGGGTGGGCATCGCCTGCAGGAGGAGGGGGCGGAGTTTAGTACACAGAGGGATTTGTGTGACAGACAGAAGACTGGGCGAGCTGGGCGAGCTGCTCGAGCGTCTCACCTGTATGACGAGCGGCTTGAGCTGGTTTAGCTCGGGTCCCTCCAAGATGGAGCCGAAGGCCATGACGGAGGCGTCGCGGTAACGCCAGTCGGGATGTTTGATGTTCTCTTTGATGAAGGGCAGCACGTGGGGAACCACGTCGTCCTCGCAACAGGTGGCGAGCAGCATCAGGCACACGCCGGCCGCCTTACACGGGTTCCAGTCGTCGTCGTCATCATTCTCGTCCTGCAGGAAGAGGAGAAGGCGGAGCTAAACAGGTAGACTCAAAGCCACAGACAGGTAAACGGGATGAGGCTCCGACAGCTGAGCTACCTGCTTGGTGAGGGTCTGGGTGAGGATGGGGACCAGGTACTGCAGCGCACCTTTGGCATAGAACTTACTGGTGTGCTCGGGGGGGCGTCCCTGCTCCGAGGCCTGCGATTGGACGAGACAGAAAGAGCGAACCGTGAACAAACAGGAAGTAAAAAACAACTTCCTGTTGGTTAAAGGAAGCGTCACACTGACCTCTGAGGCCTCGATGGCCAGATCCATCTCCTCATCACAGACGTTGGACCAGAACTCGATGCCCTGCAGCGCCACCTCATCAATGTCGCTCTTCATCGCCTCGATGGTGATCTGAAACAGGAAGTGACAAGAGTAGCGGCGCTGCTGAGACGACTCCGACTGACTCTCGGGTTTAAATAAAGGTTTGTGGTGTCTTACCGCGAACAGGGCGGGGCCCATGTACGTCTCCATGTACTGATAATACAGAGACATGATCTTCACCAGGTTCTGCAGGGCCGCCACGCGCACCTGAAAGAGCAGTAGGTGAGTGCATTTGAGGGGTCAAAGGTCACGGGCATTACGCTGGCGTTACTCACTCTGGTGTCGGGACACTGCGTGGCTTCACAGACGACCTGCATGATGAAGTGTCGCTCCGTCTGAAACAGGAAGTACACATTTGTCAGCGTGATTCCCTGCAAATAAAGTTACATTAAAAGGGGGAGGAGTTAGGAGAAAGCAACGTACGTCCTTGTCGAAATTGGCTTTAGTGAACTCGAGCGAGTTGAGCAGCGCATTGGTGGCGGCCAGCTTCACGTTGTTGCTGGGCTCCTCCTTCCTCATGCCCTGGATGATGGCCGTCAGGATCTGGTTGGCGTTCTCCTGCAGCTGCTCCGGGTCCTGCGGAAAACAGCTGGGTGAGCGAACACTTGGGTAACAACAGGCGGCGTGCTTTAACGTGCTCGCCGTGACTCACGATGTCCTGGCAGATGTAGCCGATGGCCTCCAGCGTGGACTCCTTCATGTGTTCCGTGCTCGACGGATCGGTGACGTTGGCGACGAGCTGCGGGATCAGCTCGGGCCACTGGTTCACGGGAATCTCGGCGCAGGCGATGCCGGCGACGCACTGCGAGGCCGAGCTGGGCCGGTACGTCTCCGTGCCCAGAGTCTGTAGAACCTGCCGGAGACACGGGAACCGTTAGACAGGTGGAGGCGGTGGCGGACGGTGAGCGGGGTTTGCTCGGCCCTTACGTAGTTCTTGATCTCGCGGCGAGCGTTGATGTCGATGGCCAGCCATCTCTGCTGGTACTGCGCCTTGACATCGGGGTCTTTGGATGTCAGCGAGTTCTTCACCTGCAGACCGGCAGCAACTCGAGCCACCTGAGTGTTCCCCGGGTTCGCCAACACTTTGGACAACTCCACCAGGAATGTGGGCTGAAGGAGGAGGAGCAAAGGTCACATGATGAGCGTCACTGATTACGTCAAACATCTGGTTTGAGTTACGGTGAAACAGTGAGAGTGAAGGAAGCTTTGTGCAGAAGCGACGACGCTGGGACTTTTACTGGAGCTGAAACACAGCTTCTCGTTACAACAGCTGCTCTGCGTCTCTGGTTTCAGGTGTAAACGTGTGAACAAGAAGGCAGCAGGTACGATCACAGACAGGAAGCACTAACAGGAACCAGAGATCGGTCGCCGACCTGGAACCAAGTCTTACTTTAGCTTGTCAACATTAAGTCGCTGTCAGTTTGCTGGGCGGAGCATTAAACAGACTTCGTGATTTGATTGCTCGCTCTGCTTCCATTCATTCTGTCTGCACAGGTGAGGCACACCTGACCCCGTCGCTCTGCTTCAGGCTGAAGGACGGCGAGCTACAACTGACGTCAGACCAGAGAAGAAAGCTGACCGAAGATATTTTTGGACTGAAATACTTTTCCCCTCACACCTGACAAGACGCAGCGTGCTCCTCCTGCCAGAAGGTGGCAGTAGCACACGCAGACAGAGGCAAACAGCAAAGAACTGCCAACTACGTTTCTTCTGTTTGCAGGACGCCATCAGCATCACGCCTCCTGCAGGTGTCCAGGTGCTCTCAATCAGCTCCAACCAGAACTTTTATTTTTCTCTGGACAGACAACTAACTGTTTCTCTGCAGTGAGCAGACGACCACAGCAGCACTGTGTGTGTGTGTGTGTGTGTGTGTGCGTGCGTGCAGATATTCTTTAGCATGCAGAAACCACGATCCAGCAGAAACATCTGGATTTGAACAGTCAGTTTTAAATATCAGATCAGTGGACTTTCTGGCCACGATGGCGGCGTCTGGCAGGAGTTATTGACTCGGTCGGGTTACACTCTGCCAAGTTTACAGTTTTATTGTCAACACACTGTAAAGCGAAGGGGTGGGGCTTAATTTATAACTGCGAGATAAACGGTAACTGTTCTTACCTTTGTCTCTAACACAGAGACCATTTGACCACAGAGTCTGATATTTATCTTCCTGACACAGCAAAAACTACAAAATAAGAAACTACAGAAAGTCATCTTTGATTTTATTGGTTCCCGCCGACGATGACATCACCTCACACAGCTGACGATCGTTTGGAGTGTCTGTGTGTATAAACAGGAAGAAACATTTCCTCAGGTGAACCTGCTGCTCAGGATGGCTCACCTGGTCTCCCAGTGACGCGTGACAACAGCGCCCACATGGTCACAAACTACACCGCCACAGCCCCATGGCGGCTTTACTGCAAACCCCACCGGCCCTACCCCGACTCCCCCACCACCTGCACCTTTTAGTTGGAGTTCTACATGCCAGTCACCACATCTGACAACACATTTAAACATTTCCCTGAGTAACAAGTAAGCCACGTAACCGCAACACCCTGACTCATCAAGCCCCACCCTCACTACAGAATATCAGTCAAACCTGACCACACAGTCAAGAAGGGTGACCCGTGGAGACGGCATCCAACCCTCACAGAAACCCTGGAACAGCTGTGACCCTCACACTGATGTTTCACAGAGACCCACCTGCTCGCACTTGCCGGTCACACCTGGTCACAGAAAGCTGCAGTCATGTGACCAGCAGAGACAGCCCGTTTACAGAGATATACTCGCTCAACATACATATTTATACTCGCTATGAACCTTCACAGACACTCGCTATGAACCACTTCCTGTTCTGGTTGAAGTTAGCATGTGTACTTAAATAGTATATGAGGGCAAGGTCAAAGGTCAGGACCACACAAAGGGTATGTAGAAATGTGGGAGCATCAGCTTCGCCCTCTGATGAAGACCTTGAAGTGGCTGAAGCATGCAGACCCTGGCACGGTCATATCAGGAGCCAATGGAGGCTTTCACTGTGACACATATGTGAAGAGTGTGCGTGCGTGTGTGCCAATGCAGAGGGAGGAAGGGGAGGAGGAAGGAGGAAAAGCCGGCGGGATCCAGCAGTCCTCGGTCCCTGTCCGCTCCTCTCCTGCAGCAGCCTGAGCTCCAGCTGCTCTCCCTCCATACTCACCAGGTTCTCTATGGCCGCCTGCTCCAGAAACTTCTGCGCCGCCTCCAGCTCATTCCGGTCTGCGGACAGAGGAGAGAGGAGGGGGCTGGTTAGCGGACGGGCTAACGCACGGTGGTTAAACGTGTTCACCAGACGTTCACACACAAGCACCCGGCCCCGGGGTGGATGTCCCGCACTAATGATTCACCTCAGACTCAGAAAGTTTAACTCCCGCCCCGGTGAGAGCCATCGGTGGTACCGAGAAGCACACCGACCCTACAACATGCGCGCTAGCCACCTGCACTGTGCTAGCAGGCTAACGCTAGCCGACACGTTTCCAGAGACGCGCATGAAGTTTTATGTGCAAACAGCGGAGCCGCTAAAACTGCGCCAACTCCGCTTAAAGCAGCGGAGCAGAGGTCAACTCACAACCAGGGCGCTCGCCTGTGCCCGCAGCGACTCTAAAGCGGCGTTACCCAGGAGAACACGCCGAGAAAGCGGCCGACAGTTTGAATGGCCCGAGCTAGCGAAGAAGCTAACGGCTAACCCGGGCATGGGCAGGGTCGCGGCTTCTGATCGGGGACACACAGCCGGCATTACGGCCTATGTGGGCCCGAATCCGCGTGATGGCGATATGACAACGTCTTCTGGTTTCCCGTCGACAGGCTAAAGGGTTACCAATGCCATTAAAGTGTGCTTAAACGCCCGGTAGAGTGCTAAGTCACCAGCGGCGTCAGGCCGTAACGCTAACGGGTTAGCACAGTGAGCTAGCATGGTTTCCCTCCTCCCTGCTTCCAACTTTCCCCGGTGCTCCGGGCAGCCCGCCGTCTCGCAAACACCGCACCCCCCGGCCGGGCATCGGGCCCGGGCCGCCGGCTGTGTGCGCTGCGTGATGCAGGGACTCACCCGGAGAGACGGTTTTTTCGAGAATCGTGATGAGCTCCATTCCTTCCCCCGGCTGCCTCTCTTCAGTCCGACACTTTCGGTTGCCGCGCAGCGCCCACAGCGGATTATATTTCTTCCACGGAGCTCGGTCGTTGTCAGGCACAGGACGGGTTCAGTCGGTGATACGGGTGGCGGAGGTTCCCCGGTCTTCGTTCGGCGTATTTTCACTCGGATGTTGCGGGAAATGTTGACAGCGTCGGCGCAGAGTCACGTCTCGTCGCTTCACCGCCGCCCGTTCGCATCCTGTGCTACAGGGAGGGAAAGGGCTGCGCGCTTCTCTCCCGCGGAGGGATATCACGCAGTGACGCCAAAAAACGTGCTGCCTTCAGGGACCGCCGGACACCATATCATCCTGTCTCAGTACACTGAGATTTCATTTCATGTAATTTTTCACACATGGTGCAACAGTAATTAATTTCCTACACACAAACCTTCCTTTGAATTAAAACAACACTGCATCCATGCATGAAA
This sequence comes from Rhamphochromis longiceps, assembly GCF_057381845.1. Taxonomy (NCBI): domain Eukaryota; kingdom Metazoa; phylum Chordata; class Actinopteri; order Cichliformes; family Cichlidae; genus Rhamphochromis; species Rhamphochromis longiceps. Next base: position 39,072,577 of record NC_140560.1, on the reverse strand, counting down.
AGGAGCAGGAGCTGATGACTGAAAATATAGATATCATTACATCACTTTTAAACTACACAAATACATAATATCTTATTCTACTTAGTTTTTAATGTTCGTTATTAAAACACTAAAAGAATGATTACATTTTTGCTGCAGTTTGAATCACACAGTTTATTTTTTTATGTATTTATTCATGTAGTTGAAAATATTTTCTTTTAAAATGCAGCTGAACAGCTGTTAGTGTTATAAATACCTTTCCATTAAATTGAATTGGTAGCTGGGATATGCTCCAGCCTTCCCCCCAATAGAACCCATCCATCCACTCTTTTCCGTTTATCCAGAGCGGGGTTGCAGCCTAAGCAGAGAGGCCCAGACTTCCGTCTCGCAGTTTATCCGGAGGAACACCAAGGCGTTCTCAGGCCAGCATATAATCTCTGCAGTGTCCTGGGTCTGCCCCGGGGCCTCCTTCCGATGGGAGGTGGATGGAGCCCAAAGCTGACAAAATGAGACGTTTGGAGGAAAAAGTACACTGAGCGCAGTCATTGTGTTAAAGTTTGCTCAGCTGAAAACGTTTTCTTTCTTAAAAGAAAGGGATCATTCTTCAAAGATCCCTTTTAATGTAAGCCTGAACAACACGAACTGAATAAAAGCTCTAGGCGCTGTGGATTCCGAGCTACACAGGAACGCAGCAGCAGCACGCGCCTCTTGGATCTTTTCGGCGTACGGAGTCTCTCGTGAAAGTAACTAAGTACTTGTACTTGTAGCTGCTCTGCGCTCCAGCTGCTGGTTGGTGCTGGATTCACGTGTCTGTGAGTGTGTCAGTGAACCTGCTGCAGGACTATGTCATGTTTTCTGTCCTCAGACTGAGTGAAACAGGAAGAAGACACCAAACACAAAAACATAAACAATGACGTCACATGAAAGCGCTGTATAAAAGCAATTACAGGAAGTCAGCAGTTCTGTCAGCAGCTTCTCCTCAGGTCGTCAAAGCCTTTCGATCTTCAAGCTCCTCCTCCGTCCTCCTGCCTGTGGCCTCCATTAAAGGAGAGCTCACTTTATTTTCTGTTGCCTAGACTACCCGCTCCTCATCTCTGGTGGGAGGCCGAGCTGTGAGGAGGTGGTGAGGCCTGAACCAGAAAGTGATCGTTCAGGTCAAACACGCAGAGGGCAGCAGGAAGTGCTGCTGAAGGAAAGGACTTCCTGAAGGAGAGATCGGACTCTTGTCGTTAGTCGGTCCTGTCTGGAAGCCTCGAGCATCTCCATCATCATCTCAGAGTTCTGAAACCAGGCGCGATTAAAAGGTCTCAGAACACCGCCGTGATGACTCGGAGCGACATGAATAAAACTGAACTGTGACAGCGCTCTGTGGCCCTGGTGGAGCTATCACCTCACTGCATGGACACATCATCAGGCCGACCTGCAGCTGCCAGTATAAGTTGGACTCGCACTGATGGGTGATGGACAGCTGTAGACATGGCTCTGGTGAGGAGGGTTACAGATCACACCCGAGTCACACATTCTGCCACGATGTTGGAGAACTCGAGCATGAGCCGGAAACCCAGAAAACCTGCGTTCATCCCAATCTGCTCCAGTCAGTGACAGGATATTTAGAATGTTCTGCGCTTAAATTTTATATATATATATATATATGAGAGAGAGAGGCTGGGTGTCACTCCTCGACTTTGATTCAGAGGTTTTTACTAAAAACAGCTGCAGACATTCATATTGACACATTTATGATTGTGTGTCTGACTCCGTGTTGATCTGTTTTAGGACTTTGAGAAAAGTGCTTCATAATTAGATGTTTTAAATATATAATTAGAGGAGAGAGGCCACGGCCAGGTGAGCGCAGGTGAAGTGACGCAGGTCTGTCTGAATGAAACACGTCGAGCTGAATAAAGACACGCAGCTGAAAAACAAACCCATTGCTTCTTTATTAGTCATTTTACAGTAGTCACTCATACGTAGCTGCCTGGAGTTGGTCTTTTTGTGTCTATTTACCGTTTGTTCCAACATCTTCCTCTTTTTTTTTTTCTTTTTTTAAAACATCAACACAATGGAAGAGTCATGGACAAAGTATAAAAAGAACCCAACAGAGGGAAAACAGGATAAAATGCCCCTTTTCACAACAAAAACTACATTTGGCAAAAGGTGAGGATGAAGATGATGATCCAGTGCATCTTTAAAAAAACAAAACAAAAACAAAAAAAAGACATCAAACACCACATGATTCAGTTTTTACTAAGATCCCGAGGAGAGCGCAGGTGTCCGACTGGAAAACAGTTTCCATTACTTAGCAATTATCGTCCAATCACATTTGACCTCCTCATTTGTTGCTAGCTGAAGCGGCAGAGAGCACACCACCCCCACGGAAAAAACAAATAAACAAAAGAAAACAACTCAACAAATAGAAAAAAAATAAAAGATTAAAAAAACAAAATGACCCATTCACATGCTGACAGTTGATCTGATGCGTTTATGGCACAACAAGGCGTCACAGGCGATTTCAAATTTACCCATAATACTTTTATTTCACAGCTGGTAGCAGCCCAAAGTCAACACACTGCTGCAGGAAACACTGCGATACCTCGGCTGCAGCGCTGCAATATTCACTCATACCAACTAACAGAAGGTGCTGACGCTGCATTTTTTTCCTAAGAATTGAACACGGGTAACGGTTAACATATTTAAAACAAACAGCAGAAAATGACTAATAGCAGACAGTAAACAGTTATGATCATGTCCCCAGAAATATGTGAACACTTTATTCTAAACCAACAAGCTAACACCAATTAGCTTGAAAATGTAATCATGTAAAAAAAAAAAAAAACAACAACAACAACAAACAAACAAACTTGTAGACCTGCTTAATTTTTTCCTCCATGTTTATTTTTCTGACCAAGTTCTGAATCAATGTTAGCTAAACCTCTGGGTATTTTAGGTCGTCTGAGCTAGCCTAAAGAACGTAGCCATTTTCCCGCTCATTTTCTTTTTTTAAACTTTAACAGTATCGGGTCTTCTTAGCCAGCCAACCCTGAACCTCTACAGCCTTTGCAGTTACCTTCAGCTAGCCTGATAAATCAGACCCTTTTCCTGCTTGTTTTGGAATTTTCCTGACAACTTTCAAAGCTAAAATTAAACAGAATTAGCTTGTTAGCTTATTGATAAATAAAAATCTCCCTTAAAAAGTATGTTTGTATTTTTTAGTTTATACTGTAATAATTTAGCTAGCTAAAACTAATTCTGTTATCTTTAGCGGTTATAAATTAACTTGACAAATTATTTCCTGCCCTGTTTTTAATATTCCGGTCTAGATTCTCATGTAAGTTCCAACGTTATATTATTAGCTAATTTGCTCCATGCACTTTACTCAATTATTCTTTAGTTTTTCTTTTTAATCCTTAAAGAGCTAGTGTTAGCGTGTTAGCTGACTACCAACAATAAATCCCTAAATTAAAAAGGGTATTGTCGCTAATGTGGGCTAGCTAGAGGACGTTTTCACTAATTTGACATTGTTGTCCACTAGTTTTAATAGTTTGAGTGATATTTGAGCAGCGGAGGTAAAGCAGCACTGACTGCAGCTAACCAACTTGCCAGCTGGTTCAAGGCAATCCATTTACTCTAGTCTACCCTGAAAAGTAAGTTTTAGTCATTAAAACCGCTGTGATTTGATCGACCATTTGATGTGTCGCAGACGTGTACATCTTAAAATACAAACATTATAATAAAATAAAAAACAAACATTTTTAACACCACCCTCCACCCAAAGGAAACTCAGGCAGTTCACATACATTAAGAAAAATAAACCCAACATTTACAGCTGAGTATCTGGACGTGATTTATGAAACATCTGTGCGACTTTATAATTGAAATTCCCTGCTTTTATCCATGGAAACACGGGGGAAAAAACAAACAAACAAACAAACAAAAACCTTTGCTCAAATACAACTGAATGCTTTTTCATAACTGACGCCCACAAGAAACAACCGAAGCCCATTTAAGCCAAGA
>NC_140560.1:39059590-39068487 GCF_057381845.1 Rhamphochromis longiceps | reverse complement strand
GATGCCCCTGCCTGTCCCAAACCCTAACCCTAACCAGGGGGGGGTTTGAAATTCAACTTTGAACAAAAAACCTAAAAAGAAGGAAGAAAAAAACCTAAAAAAAGAAGGGAGAAGAAATAATAAAGTAAAATAATACTTACCTGTCGCAGAACCTAAAAAAAGAAGAAAAAGTAAAGTTAAAATATACTTACCTGAAAAAACCTAAATAAAAGGAAGAGAAAGAACCTAAATAAAAAGAGTCATAATTACCGGGCCAGTCTGAAGAAGGCACAACTCAGCCGAAACGTCGCGACGGCCCCAAGACAGTTAACCCAAGATATGGGCAATTTTTGGAACACCCGGGCAGGGTCTCCACCTCCCGGCAAGAACCCTCGGCCCCCACGATGGACAGTGCCTGTCAGGCCCTTGGTGGCCTGTTTTCACCTAACCCCTAACTTTGCCCGTGCCTCGTGGGGGTGGGAGATGCCCCTGCCTGTCCCAAACCCTAACCCTAACCAGGGGGGGGTTTGAAATTCAACTTTGAACAAAAAACCTAAAAAGAAGGAAGAAAAAAACCTAAAAAAAGAAGGGAGAAGAAATAATAAAGTAAAATAATACTTACCTGTCGCAGAACCTAAAAAAAGAAGAAAAAGTAAAGTTAAAATATACTTACCTGAAAAAACCTAAATAAAAGGAAGAGAAAGAACCTAAATAAAAAGAGTCATAATTACCGGGCCAGTCTGAAGAAGGCACAACTCAGCCGAAACGTCGCGACGGCCCCAAGACAGTTAACCCAAGATATGGGCAATTTTTGGAACACCCGGGCAGGGTCTCCACCTCCCGGCAAGAACCCTCGGCCCCCACGATGGACAGTGCCTGTCAGGCCCTTGGTGGCCTGTTTTCACCTAACCCCTAACTTTGCCCGTGCCTCGTGGGGGTGGGAGATGCCCCTGCCTGTCCCAAACCCTAACCCTAACCAGGGGGGGGTTTGAAATTCAACTTTGAACAAAAAACCTAAAAAGAAGGAAGAAAAAAACCTAAAAAAAGAAGGGAGAAGAAATAATAAAGTAAAATAATACTTACCTGTCGCAGAACCTAAAAAAAGAAGAAAAAGTAAAGTTAAAATATACTTACCTGAAAAAACCTAAATAAAAGGAAGAGAAAGAACCTAAATAAAAAGAGTCATAATTACCGGGCCAGTCTGAAGAAGGCACAACTCAGCCGAAACGTCGCGACGGCCCCAAGACAGTTAACCCAAGATATGGGCAATTTTTGGAACACCCGGGCAGGGTCTCCACCTCCCGGCAAGAACCCTCGGCCCCCACGATGGACAGTGCCTGTCAGGCCCTTGGTGGCCTGTTTTCACCTAACCCCTAACTTTGCCCGTGCCTCGTGGGGGTGGGAGATGCCCCTGCCTGTCCCAAACCCTAACCCTAACCAGGGGGGGGTTTGAAATTCAACTTTGAACAAAAAACCTAAAAAGAAGGAAGAAAAAAACCTAAAAAAAGAAGGGAGAAGAAATAATAAAGTAAAATAATACTTACCTGTCGCAGAACCTAAAAAAAGAAGAAAAAGTAAAGTTAAAATATACTTACCTGAAAAAACCTAAATAAAAGGAAGAGAAAGAACCTAAATAAAAAGAGTCATAATTACCGGGCCAGTCTGAAGAAGGCACAACTCAGCCGAAACGTCGCGACGGCCCCAAGACAGTTAACCCAAGATATGGGCAATTTTTGGAACACCCGGGCAGGGTCTCCACCTCCCGGCAAGAACCCTCGGCCCCCACGATGGACAGTGCCTGTCAGGCCCTTGGTGGCCTGTTTTCACCTAACCCCTAACTTTGCCCGTGCCTCGTGGGGGTGGGAGATGCCCCTGCCTGTCCCAAACCCTAACCCTAACCAGGGGGGGGTTTGAAATTCAACTTTGAACAAAAAACCTAAAAAGAAGGAAGAAAAAAACCTAAAAAAAGAAGGGAGAAGAAATAATAAAGTAAAATAATACTTACCTGTCGCAGAACCTAAAAAAAGAAGAAAAAGTAAAGTTAAAATATACTTACCTGAAAAAACCTAAATAAAAGGAAGAGAAAGAACCTAAATAAAAAGAGTCATAATTACCGGGCCAGTCTGAAGAAGGCACAACTCAGCCGAAACGTCGCGACGGCCCCAAGACAGTTAACCCAAGATATGGGCAATTTTTGGAACACCCGGGCAGGGTCTCCACCTCCCGGCAAGAACCCTCGGCCCCCACGATGGACAGTGCCTGTCAGGCCCTTGGTGGCCTGTTTTCACCTAACCCCTAACTTTGCCCGTGCCTCGTGGGGGTGGGAGATGCCCCTGCCTGTCCCAAACCCTAACCCTAACCAGGGGGGGGTTTGAAATTCAACTTTGAACAAAAAACCTAAAAAGAAGGAAGAAAAAAACCTAAAAAAAGAAGGGAGAAGAAATAATAAAGTAAAATAATACTTACCTGTCGCAGAACCTAAAAAAAGAAGAAAAAGTAAAGTTAAAATATACTTACCTGAAAAAACCTAAATAAAAGGAAGAGAAAGAACCTAAATAAAAAGAGTCATAATTACCGGGCCAGTCTGAAGAAGGCACAACTCAGCCGAAACGTCGCGACGGCCCCAAGACAGTTAACCCAAGATATGGGCAATTTTTGGAACACCCGGGCAGGGTCTCCACCTCCCGGCAAGAACCCTCGGCCCCCACGATGGACAGTGCCTGTCAGGCCCTTGGTGGCCTGTTTTCACCTAACCCCTAACTTTGCCCGTGCCTCGTGGGGGTGGGAGATGCCCCTGCCTGTCCCAAACCCTAACCCTAACCAGGGGGGGGTTTGAAATTCAACTTTGAACAAAAAACCTAAAAAGAAGGAAGAAAAAAACCTAAAAAAAGAAGGGAGAAGAAATAATAAAGTAAAATAATACTTACCTGTCGCAGAACCTAAAAAAAGAAGAAAAAGTAAAGTTAAAATATACTTACCTGAAAAAACCTAAATAAAAGGAAGAGAAAGAACCTAAATAAAAAGAGTCATAATTACCGGGCCAGTCTGAAGAAGGCACAACTCAGCCGAAACGTCGCGACGGCCCCAAGACAGTTAACCCAAGATATGGGCAATTTTTGGAACACCCGGGCAGGGTCTCCACCTCCCGGCAAGAACCCTCGGCCCCCACGATGGACAGTGCCTGTCAGGCCCTTGGTGGCCTGTTTTCACCTAACCCCTAACTTTGCCCGTGCCTCGTGGGGGTGGGAGATGCCCCTGCCTGTCCCAAACCCTAACCCTAACCAGGGGGGGGTTTGAAATTCAACTTTGAACAAAAAACCTAAAAAGAAGGAAGAAAAAAACCTAAAAAAAGAAGGGAGAAGAAATAATAAAGTAAAATAATACTTACCTGTCGCAGAACCTAAAAAAAGAAGAAAAAGTAAAGTTAAAATATACTTACCTGAAAAAACCTAAATAAAAGGAAGAGAAAGAACCTAAATAAAAAGAGTCATAATTACCGGGCCAGTCTGAAGAAGGCACAACTCAGCCGAAACGTCGCGACGGCCCCAAGACAGTTAACCCAAGATATGGGCAATTTTTGGAACACCCGGGCAGGGTCTCCACCTCCCGGCAAGAACCCTCGGCCCCCACGATGGACAGTGCCTGTCAGGCCCTTGGTGGCCTGTTTTCACCTAACCCCTAACTTTGCCCGTGCCTCGTGGGGGTGGGAGATGCCCCTGCCTGTCCCAAACCCTAACCCTAACCAGGGGGGGGTTTGAAATTCAACTTTGAACAAAAAACCTAAAAAGAAGGAAGAAAAAAACCTAAAAAAAGAAGGGAGAAGAAATAATAAAGTAAAATAATACTTACCTGTCGCAGAACCTAAAAAAAGAAGAAAAAGTAAAGTTAAAATATACTTACCTGAAAAAACCTAAATAAAAGGAAGAGAAAGAACCTAAATAAAAAGAGTCATAATTACCGGGCCAGTCTGAAGAAGGCACAACTCAGCCGAAACGTCGCGACGGCCCCAAGACAGTTAACCCAAGATATGGGCAATTTTTGGAACACCCGGGCAGGGTCTCCACCTCCCGGCAAGAACCCTCGGCCCCCACGATGGACAGTGCCTGTCAGGCCCTTGGTGGCCTGTTTTCACCTAACCCCTAACTTTGCCCGTGCCTCGTGGGGGTGGGAGATGCCCCTGCCTGTCCCAAACCCTAACCCTAACCAGGGGGGGGTTTGAAATTCAACTTTGAACAAAAAACCTAAAAAGAAGGAAGAAAAAAACCTAAAAAAAGAAGGGAGAAGAAATAATAAAGTAAAATAATACTTACCTGTCGCAGAACCTAAAAAAAGAAGAAAAAGTAAAGTTAAAATATACTTACCTGAAAAAACCTAAATAAAAGGAAGAGAAAGAACCTAAATAAAAAGAGTCATAATTACCGGGCCAGTCTGAAGAAGGCACAACTCAGCCGAAACGTCGCGACGGCCCCAAGACAGTTAACCCAAGATATGGGCAATTTTTGGAACACCCGGGCAGGGTCTCCACCTCCCGGCAAGAACCCTCGGCCCCCACGATGGACAGTGCCTGTCAGGCCCTTGGTGGCCTGTTTTCACCTAACCCCTAACTTTGCCCGTGCCTCGTGGGGGTGGGAGATGCCCCTGCCTGTCCCAAACCCTAACCCTAACCAGGGGGGGGTTTGAAATTCAACTTTGAACAAAAAACCTAAAAAGAAGGAAGAAAAAAACCTAAAAAAAGAAGGGAGAAGAAATAATAAAGTAAAATAATACTTACCTGTCGCAGAACCTAAAAAAAGAAGAAAAAGTAAAGTTAAAATATACTTACCTGAAAAAACCTAAATAAAAGGAAGAGAAAGAACCTAAATAAAAAGAGTCATAATTACCGGGCCAGTCTGAAGAAGGCACAACTCAGCCGAAACGTCGCGACGGCCCCAAGACAGTTAACCCAAGATATGGGCAATTTTTGGAACACCCGGGCAGGGTCTCCACCTCCCGGCAAGAACCCTCGGCCCCCACGATGGACAGTGCCTGTCAGGCCCTTGGTGGCCTGTTTTCACCTAACCCCTAACTTTGCCCGTGCCTCGTGGGGGTGGGAGATGCCCCTGCCTGTCCCAAACCCTAACCCTAACCAGGGGGGGGTTTGAAATTCAACTTTGAACAAAAAACCTAAAAAGAAGGAAGAAAAAAACCTAAAAAAAGAAGGGAGAAGAAATAATAAAGTAAAATAATACTTACCTGTCGCAGAACCTAAAAAAAGAAGAAAAAGTAAAGTTAAAATATACTTACCTGAAAAAACCTAAATAAAAGGAAGAGAAAGAACCTAAATAAAAAGAGTCATAATTACCGGGCCAGTCTGAAGAAGGCACAACTCAGCCGAAACGTCGCGACGGCCCCAAGACAGTTAACCCAAGATATGGGCAATTTTTGGAACACCCGGGCAGGGTCTCCACCTCCCGGCAAGAACCCTCGGCCCCCACGATGGACAGTGCCTGTCAGGCCCTTGGTGGCCTGTTTTCACCTAACCCCTAACTTTGCCCGTGCCTCGTGGGGGTGGGAGATGCCCCTGCCTGTCCCAAACCCTAACCCTAACCAGGGGGGGGTTTGAAATTCAACTTTGAACAAAAAACCTAAAAAGAAGGAAGAAAAAAACCTAAAAAAAGAAGGGAGAAGAAATAATAAAGTAAAATAATACTTACCTGTCGCAGAACCTAAAAAAAGAAGAAAAAGTAAAGTTAAAATATACTTACCTGAAAAAACCTAAATAAAAGGAAGAGAAAGAACCTAAATAAAAAGAGTCATAATTACCGGGCCAGTCTGAAGAAGGCACAACTCAGCCGAAACGTCGCGACGGCCCCAAGACAGTTAACCCAAGATATGGGCAATTTTTGGAACACCCGGGCAGGGTCTCCACCTCCCGGCAAGAACCCTCGGCCCCCACGATGGACAGTGCCTGTCAGGCCCTTGGTGGCCTGTTTTCACCTAACCCCTAACTTTGCCCGTGCCTCGTGGGGGTGGGAGATGCCCCTGCCTGTCCCAAACCCTAACCCTAACCAGGGGGGGGTTTGAAATTCAACTTTGAACAAAAAACCTAAAAAGAAGGAAGAAAAAAACCTAAAAAAAGAAGGGAGAAGAAATAATAAAGTAAAATAATACTTACCTGTCGCAGAACCTAAAAAAAGAAGAAAAAGTAAAGTTAAAATATACTTACCTGAAAAAACCTAAATAAAAGGAAGAGAAAGAACCTAAATAAAAAGAGTCATAATTACCGGGCCAGTCTGAAGAAGGCACAACTCAGCCGAAACGTCGCGACGGCCCCAAGACAGTTAACCCAAGATATGGGCAATTTTTGGAACACCCGGGCAGGGTCTCCACCTCCCGGCAAGAACCCTCGGCCCCCACGATGGACAGTGCCTGTCAGGCCCTTGGTGGCCTGTTTTCACCTAACCCCTAACTTTGCCCGTGCCTCGTGGGGGTGGGAGATGCCCCTGCCTGTCCCAAACCCTAACCCTAACCAGGGGGGGGTTTGAAATTCAACTTTGAACAAAAAACCTAAAAAGAAGGAAGAAAAAAACCTAAAAAAAGAAGGGAGAAGAAATAATAAAGTAAAATAATACTTACCTGTCGCAGAACCTAAAAAAAGAAGAAAAAGTAAAGTTAAAATATACTTACCTGAAAAAACCTAAATAAAAGGAAGAGAAAGAACCTAAATAAAAAGAGTCATAATTACCGGGCCAGTCTGAAGAAGGCACAACTCAGCCGAAACGTCGCGACGGCCCCAAGACAGTTAACCCAAGATATGGGCAATTTTTGGAACACCCGGGCAGGGTCTCCACCTCCCGGCAAGAACCCTCGGCCCCCACGATGGACAGTGCCTGTCAGGCCCTTGGTGGCCTGTTTTCACCTAACCCCTAACTTTGCCCGTGCCTCGTGGGGGTGGGAGATGCCCCTGCCTGTCCCAAACCCTAACCCTAACCAGGGGGGGGTTTGAAATTCAACTTTGAACAAAAAACCTAAAAAGAAGGAAGAAAAAAACCTAAAAAAAGAAGGGAGAAGAAATAATAAAGTAAAATAATACTTACCTGTCGCAGAACCTAAAAAAAGAAGAAAAAGTAAAGTTAAAATATACTTACCTGAAAAAACCTAAATAAAAGGAAGAGAAAGAACCTAAATAAAAAGAGTCATAATTACCGGGCCAGTCTGAAGAAGGCACAACTCAGCCGAAACGTCGCGACGGCCCCAAGACAGTTAACCCAAGATATGGGCAATTTTTGGAACACCCGGGCAGGGTCTCCACCTCCCGGCAAGAACCCTCGGCCCCCACGATGGACAGTGCCTGTCAGGCCCTTGGTGGCCTGTTTTCACCTAACCCCTAACTTTGCCCGTGCCTCGTGGGGGTGGGAGATGCCCCTGCCTGTCCCAAACCCTAACCCTAACCAGGGGGGGGTTTGAAATTCAACTTTGAACAAAAAACCTAAAAAGAAGGAAGAAAAAAACCTAAAAAAAGAAGGGAGAAGAAATAATAAAGTAAAATAATACTTACCTGTCGCAGAACCTAAAAAAAGAAGAAAAAGTAAAGTTAAAATATACTTACCTGAAAAAACCTAAATAAAAGGAAGAGAAAGAACCTAAATAAAAAGAGTCATAATTACCGGGCCAGTCTGAAGAAGGCACAACTCAGCCGAAACGTCGCGACGGCCCCAAGACAGTTAACCCAAGATATGGGCAATTTTTGGAACACCCGGGCAGGGTCTCCACCTCCCGGCAAGAACCCTCGGCCCCCACGATGGACAGTGCCTGTCAGGCCCTTGGTGGCCTGTTTTCACCTAACCCCTAACTTTGCCCGTGCCTCGTGGGGGTGGGAGATGCCCCTGCCTGTCCCAAACCCTAACCCTAACCAGGGGGGGGTTTGAAATTCAACTTTGAACAAAAAACCTAAAAAGAAGGAAGAAAAAAACCTAAAAAAAGAAGGGAGAAGAAATAATAAAGTAAAATAATACTTACCTGTCGCAGAACCTAAAAAAAGAAGAAAAAGTAAAGTTAAAATATACTTACCTGAAAAAACCTAAATAAAAGGAAGAGAAAGAACCTAAATAAAAAGAGTCATAATTACCGGGCCAGTCTGAAGAAGGCACAACTCAGCCGAAACGTCGCGACGGCCCCAAGACAGTTAACCCAAGATATGGGCAATTTTTGGAACACCCGGGCAGGGTCTCCACCTCCCGGCAAGAACCCTCGGCCCCCACGATGGACAGTGCCTGTCAGGCCCTTGGTGGCCTGTTTTCACCTAACCCCTAACTTTGCCCGTGCCTCGTGGGGGTGGGAGATGCCCCTGCCTGTCCCAAACCCTAACCCTAACCAGGGGGGGGTTTGAAATTCAACTTTGAACAAAAAACCTAAAAAGAAGGAAGAAAAAAACCTAAAAAAAGAAGGGAGAAGAAATAATAAAGTAAAATAATACTTACCTGTCGCAGAACCTAAAAAAAGAAGAAAAAGTAAAGTTAAAATATACTTACCTGAAAAAACCTAAATAAAAGGAAGAGAAAGAACCTAAATAAAAAGAGTCATAATTACCGGGCCAGTCTGAAGAAGGCACAACTCAGCCGAAACGTCGCGACGGCCCCAAGACAGTTAACCCAAGATATGGGCAATTTTTGGAACACCCGGGCAGGGTCTCCACCTCCCGGCAAGAACCCTCGGCCCCCACGATGGACAGTGCCTGTCAGGCCCTTGGTGGCCTGTTTTCACCTAACCCCTAACTTTGCCCGTGCCTCGTGGGGGTGGGAGATGCCCCTGCCTGTCCCAAACCCTAACCCTAACCAGGGGGGGGTTTGAAATTCAACTTTGAACAAAAAACCTAAAAAGAAGGAAGAAAAAAACCTAAAAAAAGAAGGGAGAAGAAATAATAAAGTAAAATAATACTT
>NC_140560.1:38934590-39047090 GCF_057381845.1 Rhamphochromis longiceps | reverse complement strand
GCTACGGAAGACGACGCCAACGTCCCTTCCTTGAGAACCCAGACAGGGATCGGGGGTTCTCCCGTGGGATGGCCCGTGCACCTTCCTTCTACCCTCGTAGGAGGAATCAATTCCCCTACCCTAGCCGGCCAGCGCCTCCCATAGGGAACTTCCGGTACAGGAACACCCAGTCCCGCTCTTTTGCGGATGTGGTACGCCAAGCTTACCCAGGACCTCCCCGAAGAGGTCCTTCTCCACGGGGCTTAGGCAATGAGGTCAGGCGGCAACCAGCTGACCCTCAGTTTGGGAGACTGGTTCGAAAAATGCATGGGGTGATCAAAATGGTTCACCACTTGCAGAATGTGGCTCTGAAGCCTGGACAGACTACAGAGCCGAGAATGATTTCCAGAATGGTGGAGGTTCTGTCTGGAATGATTAAACCAGCCGCTCCAACGGAGCACACTTTGAGCCTGATTCAGGCCAATGCGAAGAACTGGGGTTATACCACTTGCCAGATTCTTATGGAGCACTATGAAGCTGGTCTGACGGATCTTTTGGAAGGGTTGTCCACCGTTCTGGTTCCTGATTGGAAACCTGCATTTGAAGTAGCAGTGCGTTGGGCGAAGCGGAACCTGTCGCGTATCACCCACACTGTTCTTGAGCATGCTGAAGCCCTGATTACGTCCATTGCTGAGGAGGGACAGCAAGGACAGGCTCAGGTCCCCCAGCAAACGGAAACCCCGGCTCAGCCCGAGGCTCCACAAGCCCGTGGAACTTCCACAGCTACGATGACCGCTCCTAGGGTTTCAACCTTAACTGCTACTTCAACTGAACGTAGAGATTCGGGTGGACAGCAAGGTCCCCGGCAGAGGCCCAAGGTCATGGTTTCGGCTGGAACGATGACTGATTTACGGGTTCAAGATGAGGATTGGCCTCAGGTTGGAAGTCACGCGGAACCTCCGAAAGAACGTCGGAGAGTCAGACAACGCCGTGACCAGGAGGCCTTCCTGGAAGTTATCGCTGAAAGCGCGGAGGACCAGGAGGAGTCTGGGGCGCCAGTCTATCGTTCAGAGCACCCCGAATTGGAGGCTCTGTTTGATGAAATGCAGAGAGAGGAGGAAGCGGCTGAAGCAGCGGCGGCTGCCCTGCACTCTTCTGCACAAAGTGAAGACCTGGAGCAAGCCGACATGCAGATGTCACCTGTGTCACAGATATCTCAGGTTGAGGTCCACCGAGAAGAAGACTCTGCACACAGTGATGATCTGTTTGAAGACTCCTTCGATCACTTCACTTCTCCAGAACCGCCGAGGTTTAGGGTGAAGCACCATCCAAACACTCAGCGGAAGCTCACAGATTGGTCGTTGGAGGTTGAGAAAAAGTGGCTCATTATGGGCGATTCGAACGTTTGTCGGTTTCCAGACTTCCTCACCAGCAACCTACAGGTGGATAGTTTTCCGGGTGCTCATTTTCGACACGCACAGGCATTAATGGAAAAAACTACACCACCTCCAGATTTAGTGGTGGAAAAGATCATTTTGTCCTTTGGCATTAACAGTAGGGCGAATAAGTCTAAGGAAACCACAGTGAAGAATCTGCAGGGGGCACTTCGTTCTGCGAAGAGGAAGTTCCCCTATGCGGAGATATGGGTACCACTGATCAACTTTTCGCCACACCTCCCGACAGAGGAAAAGGAAAACCTCCAGACCTTGAATGAGCATCTGATCGGGAACATGCCCTACATCCCCCTCTTACCGGAGGAGGATTTTGAGACCGAGCTGGATGATGTACACTGGACCAGTGACACTGCAAGGGCAATGTTTGAACATTGGATGGTGACGCTAAACTCTGCTGCCCCTTGAGCCTGGAACGAGAGGGGGCGGAAGGCTCGCGGTCCGTTCAGGCTCAGGAAGTAGTAGTTTTGGCAAAAAATTTCAAACTTACTGACTCACAACGTAGGTTGCTCAGTAAGGGGTTGACATATGTCCCAACCCTCGACATAGGCAAGGATGGCAGGGACCAATTTCAGTTAGATATGCAAAACTATCATAGGAAGCTCAAATTGGCAACCCATTATAGGAGCTCTAAAAAGCGAGACAAACTTCCTTTCATTGGCCCTTCCATTTGGGAACCTTCGTGGAATCTGATACCAACCCCAGTCCAAAATTTAATTAATACGGATAGAGACGTTTTTAGAACACATTATAAATCTCAGAATGAGAAACCCAATATTTCATGGCAGGAAGTAAAAGCGCTACGGGAGCTAATTAAAACCAAACATATGGTAATCAAGCCAGCTGACAAAGGATCAGCTGTTGTCATAATGAGTAGGGAACAATACATGTTTGAGGTGGAAAGACAACTTACTGATCCGGTGTATTATAAAAAATTGGAAAAACCTATGTACATGGACACTGTTCCCATGGTAATTGACATATTGGACACACTAAAAAAGAAGAAATTCATAAATGCGAAGCAAAGACAATACTTGATTGGCAAATTTGAGCCCAGGGAGAGGAGATTTTATATTTTACCCAAAATTCATAAGGAGCCGCATAAGTGGACAGTCCCATTTGAAATACCTCCCGGTAGACCGATAGTTTCGGACTGTGGGAGTGAGACATATTTGATAGCCGAATATTTAGACTATTATCTTAATCCCTTGTCCATCACTCACCCTGCCTATGTCAGAGATACTTATCATTTTATTGAGGTTGTGAAGGGTTTAACCCTCACATCGGATTCCGCCTTCTTTAGTATGGATGTGGATAACCTTTACACCAATATTCCCATTGAGGCTGGAATCAGTTGTGTGAGGAAGGTGTTTGAAAGGAATCCAGACCCCAAAAGACCAGATCAGGAACTTTTAAAATTACTAGAAATTAGTTTAACTAGAAACGATTTTGTCTTTACTGAAAAATATTATCTTCAGGTGAAAGGCACGGCAATGGGCAAGAGATTTGCACCGGCCTATGCCAACATCTTTATGGCCAATTGGGAACAAGAAGTTTTAGCCAAGTGTGAGACGAAGCCGGAATGTTATCTTAGGTATTTAGATGACATTTGGGGTGTCTGGACGAAGTCGCGTGGGGAATTTGATAACTTTGTACAAATCCTCAACACACACGATCCCTCAATTACATTAAAAAAGGAATTTGATGAATATTCAATTGATTTCCTGGATACCACGGTCTTTAAAGGACCGGATTTCTTACAGACACATAAGTTAGACATTAAGGTGCATTTTAAAACGACGGATACACACGCATTACTCCACAGGAGGAGCTTTCATCCGACACATTGTTTCAGAGGGATTGTGAAAGCACAGCTCTTACGGTTTGCTCGGATTTGCACAAGAAGAGCGGAGTTTCTTGAAGCAGTGAGGACACTCTTTAAGGCCTTGAGGAACAGAGGTTATCCCAGGTCATTCCTAAGGGACTGCTTCAAAACCTTCAGGGAATCGAAGGCGTTGGATGATCGGAATATCATTCCACTAATTACGTCTTATTCGAGCACTTCCAAGGTTCTAAATGGGAAGTTTAAGACTAATTTCGATACGATTCCGGATGTCCAGCAATTTCTTCCGTCATCTAAGGTTATCTCGGCCTACAGACGGAACAAGAACTTGCGGGATTATTTGGTTAAAGCCAGGTTACCATCTCTAACCGTGCGGAAACCACAGTTATTGGAATCCCAATTTGTTAGGCTTAAGTTTGTTAAGAGTGCTGATAAGAAAGTTTTTCGGGTTGAGCAAGGGTTCAGCACCAACTCAAAAAATTGTATATATGTTATCTTTTGTTCAAGGTGTGGAGTTCAGTATGTTGGAGAAACCAAGAACACATTGTCCACACGTATGATGCAACATCGATACAATGTGAGGAACAAGAAGTCAACAGACACTCTTTTGGTTCAACATTTTTTAATTCATGGCGAAGAAGCGATGCGGATGGCTGGCCGGCAACGGAATGTAAGCTGGACGGATTGGGAACGCAAAAAGAAGGAAAAGTACTGGATTTTTTTACTAGGTACTAAAGACCCATCTGGCCTAAATATGCAAATTTAGTTTAATTTCCAATTTGACCCAGCTCCGGATCCCAGTTATTTGTCCAACCCTAATTGAAATGTGCCCTGGTCTGGTCCAAATTTCTATTATCCCAACCCCTTATCCCCAATTCGGATCCTTTTCCTAACCCTAACCACTCCCCCTCTTCCCCTTTCCCTCCTATCCCCTCCCACTACCTTTCCCTAACCCCAACCCCTTCCCTTCCCCTAACCCTAACCCCACCCATGTTCCCTTTCCCTAACCCTAACCTTTCCCCTTTTCCCCTAATAACCCCAATTGGCTTTATGTCCAACCCTAATATGGCAGTAAATTCATTGTTGTGATGTCAAAGTATAAATATAAAATTATACACTCAAATATTAAAAAGCACTCACGCTAATAAATTAATAAATAAATAAATTTAAATAGTGTATAATTTCAGTTCATGTTGTATAATTCATTTTAGTATAATGTCAAGCCCTAATTTTAAAAGGACACAGGGAAACTGGAAAAACATTTAGAAAGAACGGTTTAAAACGCACAACAGACCAGAGGGTATAAAAGGAGCGCAGGCAGGAGAGAGAGCTCATTCTGCTTTCGACAGCCAAACAGTGCACATCTCCAGCAGCCAGCCATTGTTTTGAGCGCTTGGATTTTTGTTGGTTTTATTTTCTTTCGTGCCTCACAGGCCTGAGGAAGACCTTTTACGGTCGAAACGTTGCCTGAGGCACGTTTGATTTTTTTTTCAACCGGAAAACACGGTTTTTTGTTTTTAGGGATTTTCAAGCCCCTGTGCTCTCTTTTAGTTGTTTGCAGAATTTTTTATTTTTATTTATACTAAACAACCGAATACACGGGTTTCTTTTAAGGGATTTTTAAGCCTTCGGGCTCTCTTTTCGTTGTTTGGGACCGAATATACGGTGTTTTAGTTTCAGGGATTTTTAAGCCTTTGGGCTCTCTTTTAGTTGTTTGGAACCGAATTTACGGTGTTTTATTTTAAGGGATTTTGAAGCCTTGGGCTCTCTTTTAGTTGTTTAAAAACAAGTTTGTTTTATTTCATTTATATTTAAAATAGTAAATTAAAAACCACTCGTCATGGCGGACGAGTGGCAAGTAGTCCGCTACGGAAGACGACGCCAACGTCCCTTCCTTGAGAACCCAGACAGGGATCGGGGGTTCTCCCGTGGGATGGCCCGTGCACCTTCCTTCTACCCTCGTAGGAGGAATCAATTCCCCTACCCTAGCCGGCCAGCGCCTCCCATAGGGAACTTCCGGTACAGGAACACCCAGTCCCGCTCTTTTGCGGATGTGGTACGCCAAGCTTACCCAGGACCTCCCCGAAGAGGTCCTTCTCCACGGGGCTTAGGCAATGAGGTCAGGCGGCAACCAGCTGACCCTCAGTTTGGGAGACTGGTTCGAAAAATGCATGGGGTGATCAAAATGGTTCACCACTTGCAGAATGTGGCTCTGAAGCCTGGACAGACTACAGAGCCGAGAATGATTTCCAGAATGGTGGAGGTTCTGTCTGGAATGATTAAACCAGCCGCTCCAACGGAGCACACTTTGAGCCTGATTCAGGCCAATGCGAAGAACTGGGGTTATACCACTTGCCAGATTCTTATGGAGCACTATGAAGCTGGTCTGACGGATCTTTTGGAAGGGTTGTCCACCGTTCTGGTTCCTGATTGGAAACCTGCATTTGAAGTAGCAGTGCGTTGGGCGAAGCGGAACCTGTCGCGTATCACCCACACTGTTCTTGAGCATGCTGAAGCCCTGATTACGTCCATTGCTGAGGAGGGACAGCAAGGACAGGCTCAGGTCCCCCAGCAAACGGAAACCCCGGCTCAGCCCGAGGCTCCACAAGCCCGTGGAACTTCCACAGCTACGATGACCGCTCCTAGGGTTTCAACCTTAACTGCTACTTCAACTGAACGTAGAGATTCGGGTGGACAGCAAGGTCCCCGGCAGAGGCCCAAGGTCATGGTTTCGGCTGGAACGATGACTGATTTACGGGTTCAAGATGAGGATTGGCCTCAGGTTGGAAGTCACGCGGAACCTCCGAAAGAACGTCGGAGAGTCAGACAACGCCGTGACCAGGAGGCCTTCCTGGAAGTTATCGCTGAAAGCGCGGAGGACCAGGAGGAGTCTGGGGCGCCAGTCTATCGTTCAGAGCACCCCGAATTGGAGGCTCTGTTTGATGAAATGCAGAGAGAGGAGGAAGCGGCTGAAGCAGCGGCGGCTGCCCTGCACTCTTCTGCACAAAGTGAAGACCTGGAGCAAGCCGACATGCAGATGTCACCTGTGTCACAGATATCTCAGGTTGAGGTCCACCGAGAAGAAGACTCTGCACACAGTGATGATCTGTTTGAAGACTCCTTCGATCACTTCACTTCTCCAGAACCGCCGAGGTTTAGGGTGAAGCACCATCCAAACACTCAGCGGAAGCTCACAGATTGGTCGTTGGAGGTTGAGAAAAAGTGGCTCATTATGGGCGATTCGAACGTTTGTCGGTTTCCAGACTTCCTCACCAGCAACCTACAGGTGGATAGTTTTCCGGGTGCTCATTTTCGACACGCACAGGCATTAATGGAAAAAACTACACCACCTCCAGATTTAGTGGTGGAAAAGATCATTTTGTCCTTTGGCATTAACAGTAGGGCGAATAAGTCTAAGGAAACCACAGTGAAGAATCTGCAGGGGGCACTTCGTTCTGCGAAGAGGAAGTTCCCCTATGCGGAGATATGGGTACCACTGATCAACTTTTCGCCACACCTCCCGACAGAGGAAAAGGAAAACCTCCAGACCTTGAATGAGCATCTGATCGGGAACATGCCCTACATCCCCCTCTTACCGGAGGAGGATTTTGAGACCGAGCTGGATGATGTACACTGGACCAGTGACACTGCAAGGGCAATGTTTGAACATTGGATGGTGACGCTAAACTCTGCTGCCCCTTGAGCCTGGAACGAGAGGGGGCGGAAGGCTCGCGGTCCGTTCAGGCTCAGGAAGTAGTAGTTTTGGCAAAAAATTTCAAACTTACTGACTCACAACGTAGGTTGCTCAGTAAGGGGTTGACATATGTCCCAACCCTCGACATAGGCAAGGATGGCAGGGACCAATTTCAGTTAGATATGCAAAACTATCATAGGAAGCTCAAATTGGCAACCCATTATAGGAGCTCTAAAAAGCGAGACAAACTTCCTTTCATTGGCCCTTCCATTTGGGAACCTTCGTGGAATCTGATACCAACCCCAGTCCAAAATTTAATTAATACGGATAGAGACGTTTTTAGAACACATTATAAATCTCAGAATGAGAAACCCAATATTTCATGGCAGGAAGTAAAAGCGCTACGGGAGCTAATTAAAACCAAACATATGGTAATCAAGCCAGCTGACAAAGGATCAGCTGTTGTCATAATGAGTAGGGAACAATACATGTTTGAGGTGGAAAGACAACTTAATGATCCGGTGTATTATAAAAAATTGGAAAAACCTATGTACATGGACACTGTTCCCATGGTAATTGACATATTGGACACACTAAAAAAGAAGAAATTCATAAATGCGAAGCAAAGACAATACTTGATTGGCAAATTTGAGCCCAGGGAGAGGAGATTTTATATTTTACCCAAAATTCATAAGGAGCCGCATAAGTGGACAGTCCCATTTGAAATACCTCCCGGTAGACCGATAGTTTCGGACTGTGGGAGTGAGACATATTTGATAGCCGAATATTTAGACTATTATCTTAATCCCTTGTCCATCACTCACCCTGCCTATGTCAGAGATACTTATCATTTTATTGAGGTTGTGAAGGGTTTAACCCTCACATCGGATTCCGCCTTCTTTAGTATGGATGTGGATAACCTTTACACCAATATTCCCATTGAGGCTGGAATCAATTGTGTGAGGAAGGTGTTTGAAAGGAATCCAGACCCCAAAAGACCAGATCAGGAACTTTTAAAATTACTAGAAATTAGTTTAACTAGAAACGATTTTGTCTTTAATGAAAAATATTATCTTCAGGTGAAAGGCACGGCAATGGGCAAGAGATTTGCACCGGCCTATGCCAACATCTTTATGGCCAATTGGGAACAAGAAGTTTTAGCCAAGTGTGAGACGAAGCCGGAATGTTATCTTAGGTATTTAGATGACATTTGGGGTGTCTGGACGAAGTCGCGTGGGGAATTTGATAACTTTGTACAAATCCTCAACACACACGATCCCTCAATTACATTAAAAAAGGAATTTGATGAATATTCAATTGATTTCCTGGATACCACGGTCTTTAAAGGACCGGATTTCTTACAGACACATAAGTTAGACATTAAGGTGCATTTTAAAACGACGGATACACACGCATTACTCCACAGGAGGAGCTTTCATCCGACACATTGTTTCAGAGGGATTGTGAAAGCACAGCTCTTACGGTTTGCTCGGATTTGCACAAGAAGAGCGGAGTTTCTTGAAGCAGTGAGGACACTCTTTAAGGCCTTGAGGAACAGAGGTTATCCCAGGTCATTCCTAAGGGACTGCTTCAAAACCTTCAGGGAATCGAAGGCGTTGGATGATCGGAATATCATTCCACTAATTACGTCTTATTCGAGCACTTCCAAGGTTCTAAATGGGAAGTTTAAGACTAATTTCGATACGATTCCGGATGTCCAGCAATTTCTTCCGTCATCTAAGGTTATCTCGGCCTACAGACGGAACAAGAACTTGCGGGATTATTTGGTTAAAGCCAGGTTACCATCTCTAACCGTGCGGAAACCACAGTTATTGGAATCCCAATTTGTTAGGCTTAAGTTTGTTAAGAGTGCTGATAAGAAAGTTTTTCGGGTTGAGCAAGGGTTCAGCACCAACTCAAAAAATTGTATATATGTTATCTTTTGTTCAAGGTGTGGAGTTCAGTATGTTGGAGAAACCAAGAACACATTGTCCACACGTATGATGCAACATCGATACAATGTGAGGAACAAGAAGTCAACAGACACTCTTTTGGTTCAACATTTTTTAATTCATGGCGAAGAAGCGATGCGGATGGCTGGCCTGCAACGGAATGTAAGCTGGACGGATTGGGAACGCAAAAAGAAGGAAAAGTACTGGATTTTTTTACTAGGTACTAAAGACCCATCTGGCCTAAATATGCAAATTTAGTTTAATTTCCAATTTGACCCAGCTCCGGATCCCAGTTATTTGTCCAACCCTAATTGAAATGTGCCCTGGTCTGGTCCAAATTTCTATTATCCCAACCCCTTATCCCCAATTCGGATCCTTTTCCTAACCCTAACCACTCCCCCTCTTCCCCTTTCCCTCCTATCCCCTCCCACTACCTTTCCCTAACCCCAACCCCTTCCCTTCCCCTAACCCTAACCCCACCCATGTTCCCTTTCCCTAACCCTAACCTTTCCCCTTTTCCCCTAATAACCCCAATTGGCTTTATGTCCAACCCTAATATGGCAGTAAATTCATTGTTGTGATGTCAAAGTATAAATATAAAATTATACACTCAAATATTAAAAAGCACTCACGCTAATAAATTAATAAATAAATAAATTTAAATAGTGTATAATTTCAGTTCATGTTGTATAATTCATTTTAGTATAATGTCAAGCCCTAATTTTAAAAGGACACAGGGAAACTGGAAAAACATTTAGAAAGAACGGTTTAAAACGCACAACAGACCAGAGGGTATAAAAGGAGCGCAGGCAGGAGAGAGAGCTCATTCTGCTTTCGACAGCCAAACAGTGCACATCTCCAGCAGCCAGCCATTGTTTTGAGCGCTTGGATTTTTGTTGGTTTTATTTTCTTTCGTGCCTCACAGGCCTGAGGAAGACCTTTTACGGTCGAAACGTTGCCTGAGGCACGTTTGATTTTTTTTCAACCGGAAAACACGGTTTTTTGTTTTTAGGGATTTTCAAGCCCCTGTGCTCTCTTTTAGTTGTTTGCAGAATTTTTTATTTTTATTTATACTAAACAACCGAATACACGGGTTTCTTTTAAGGGATTTTTAAGCCTTCGGGCTCTCTTTTCGTTGTTTGGGACCGAATATACGGTGTTTTAGTTTCAGGGATTTTTAAGCCTTTGGGCTCTCTTTTAGTTGTTTGGAACCGAATTTACGGTGTTTTATTTTAAGGGATTTTGAAGCCTTGGGCTCTCTTTTAGTTGTTTAAAAACAAGTTTGTTTTATTTCATTTATATTTAAAATAGTAAATTAAAAACCACTCGTCATGGCGGACGAGTGGCAAGTAGTCCGCTACGGAAGACGACGCCAACGTCCCTTCCTTGAGAACCCAGACAGGGATCGGGGGTTCTCCCGTGGGATGGCCCGTGCACCTTCCTTCTACCCTCGTAGGAGGAATCAATTCCCCTACCCTAACCCAACAGCCAGGGCCTAGATAGGGTCCAGCCACCCCTACGGGACTCTCAGTCCACTCCGTATGGAGAGGAACTAACAACAGACCCTCATATGAATGGGCCATTAGAGGTGACCCGTAATCGAACCCTCTCCCCTATAATACCAATATCCACAATCAAGGAAAATAATTTGGCTGCACCCACCCAGGTCCATTCAGGGACATGTGAAGCTGATAGAAGCCAAAAGAGGTCTGTCTCTCCACCCCCCACCCTACAGCCTTCACGACAAGGAGTTGTGGAGGAGAGAGATCAACAACATAGGGAGACAGAAAATAGACCTCCCTTTCCAACACTTGATAGTGACTTTACAACAGATATGGGTAATCGGATCGAAACAGCTGGTAAACTCAATAAAAGCGAGGGCAATATAAGACCAAATAAACATCATCCGAGATTCACAAAACTTACTAATGTATCTCTTCACCAGCCTACACAGGTTAGGAGCAATGTGGTGGTCTCTCAGAATGACCCGGATTTACAAATCCATGGCCTTGACCAGGAGAGTGGCACTCACCATCATCTTCTCTCTCATTCTACTGCCACAGCAGTAAAATACAGGTTACAGACTGAAGGGAGTGCCGCTGTAATGGACACAAGAACAGGAGAGCGAGACACCGCTAAAAGAGTAACGGGAAATAACAACATGATGATGCAGGGCCCGGTCAAGGGCAATAATGCCGACTGTGGGACACAAACGACCTCATCTGACCCAAAAATTACTCTTGTTGCGGGCTCCCTAAATGTGTCAGCGGCAACCTTACATCAAAAACTAAATAACTCAAATCAAATGACTGAAAGAGAGAAAGACAAATATGTACATTTTCCGAATATCCATAAGGCCCGAAAAGGGAGAAAGATCATGGATTGGCAATTTAAATGTAACAAACCAATTTGGTTTCTGGGGGATTCTAACCTCTATCGTATGCCACCACATTGCTCAGGAGAGATTCAGGTTGATAGTTATCCAGGCGCGTCGTTCTATCACTTTAATCAGATCCTGGAAAAAACCCCTCCGCATGCACTGGTGGAGCTGGTGGTGCTGTCGGTGGGTATTAACAATAGAGACCAGGACCCACATAAAACATCCATAAAACAACTTAGAATGCTCTACAGGAAGGCTCAGTCTGTTTTCCCCAATGCGAATATTTATTTCCCACTGATTAACTATTCGCACCTTCTACCTCAGGAGCAGAAATACAACTTAGACATTGTTAATGACTTCGCGCTGAAGCGTTTGCCTGTAATAAGCCGTATAGCCGAGGACCAATTCCATACGGTCACAGATAACATCCACTGGACTCAGGAAACGGCGGGGCAAATATTCAAGCATTGGTGCAGTGAATTGAAATTGGATTTTTAACTCCTATTGAGCCTAATATGGGGGATCGCCCTTTAGACCTTACTCGGGATCACTATAGGGAGAAATAGTCTTCCATCTTCCGTTTACAGTCTTTCACTGATCCACCTAATAGTTTGCATTTCCAAATTCACACATTACAACATCTGAGTATAACGGGACTTCAAACCTGTGCGACATGGACGGAGGGCCAGAGGAGGAGATATGAGAGATTGTGGATTTCCAGACTGCGAACTCAATATCCACGGGGCCTGAACGCAGTCTGAATTGCTCCCTTTCAATTGTATTGACAATTATTGCTGTTTTGTGAGACTCTTGACATGACAATAAAAGCTGGAGAGGTACATGCTGGGGCAAAAAAAAGAATATTGTGTCTTCAATTGAATTTTTCTTCTTCTAATGAGAGTGATAATAGACTGGTTTGCCACAAGGGGTGAGACATGAGTGACAGTGACCAGGCAGCTGTTGCCAGTGCACCGGACTCACAACAGTGACTGTATAAGATCAATAGGCCCCTAACCTAACCCTAACCCTAACCCCTAACCCTAACCCTAACCCTAACCCTAACCCCCTAACCCTAACCCTAACCCTACCCTAACCCTAACCCCTAACCCTAACCCTATGCCTAATTGAATTCCTCTGACCCCTGATTTGGACCCCAAATTTGATTCCCAATCCCAATGCCAATTCGGCCTGATTTATCCCCATCCCACATTCTTACCCTAACCTTAACCCTAGCCACATGACTAATGCCCTATCTCTAGTCCCATCCCCAGCCTAAGCCCTGACCTTAACCCCAACCCCAATGCTGACCCCTTTGTGCAGATACCCCAATTCCATCCCCAGTTGCGGATGATGATACCCCAAGAGAGGGAAAATAGAAACCCAAGAGATTCCATCCCCAGTTGCGGATGATGATACCCCAAGAGAGGGAAAATAGAAACCCAAGAGAGGGAAAATTATAGATGGGCCACAAAGACAAAGAAATAAAGCCAAACCAAAGACAAATAGAGGCCAGAAAACGGGGACTGTCAAAGGAAAGTCAATGGAGGGGAGAAGAGTAAGGAGGGACTTTAAGGCAAAAGGAAGAGATGCAGGGATTAGGAGACAAAAGGAAGAAGGCAAAGAAAAGGTAGGAAAGGAGAGAAGGAAAGAAGGGAAGCAAAGGATTAAGTAAAAGTAAGCAGCAAGAAAAAAGAAAAAGGAAAAACCAGAAAAAGAAAAAGAGAAAAACACAAAAAAAGAAAAAAAGCAAAGTGACGTACATCCGGTACTTTCAGCGGCTGCTGGAGGGAGGAGCCACAGCACATATAAAAGGAGGGGCAGAGAAGAGTCTCTTCATTTTGATTTGGCCAGCGACGCATGTGCACAGCCTGAAGAAGGCACAATCCAGCCGAAACGTAGCTACAGCCATGCGTCAGCACTAAAACGTGTTTTTGTTTGTTATTTTAGTTTGTTATTTTAGTTTGTTATTTTCGGGGGGGATTTCTTTTGATGTTTTTTCATTTATGTATTGATTTACTGGCCTAAAAAATTAAAAACCTAATATATGGACTATCATAAATCTATAACCTAAAAATTGGATAATTTATGGATAAAAACAGTTTAAAAGCCTAAGAATTGGAAATAAAAACGACACAGAGACTAAATTCATTGAGCAAAGACAAATTTTATTAAAAAACAGTTATGAACCTAAAGAACAGGACAAATAAAACACAAATTCGGCAAAATTAAACACAATTTGGTACTTACCTGAACCTAAAAAAGAAAAGGACGGTACTTACCTCGATTCGGATCTGGGGATTGCCGGATACGGTAGATGGGGTGGCGATAACGTAACGGGTCTCGGGAAGGGTCATGGTGCGGAGCGTGCACATACTCCTGCCCTCTTAAACGAGGGAGGAGTTTCAATTTCCCCTAACCTTACCCGCCAGGTCCTACCATGTACCCGCTGGGTTTCCCAGATTGACTGGGACCCGTTGCCGAAGCCATCTCCATTCCTTATCTGGTTACCCCTCACCTCTATTTTGCATCTCGCTCAGGATGCCTAATTGAATTCCTCTGACCCCTGATTTGGACCCCAAATTTGATTCCCAATCCCAATGCCAATTCGGCCTGATTTATCCCCATCCCACATTCTTACCCTAACCTTAACCCTAGCCACATGACTAATGCCCTATCTCTAGTCCCATCCCCAGCCTAAGCCCTGACCTTAACCCCAACCCCAATGCTGACCCCTTTGTGCAGATACCCCAATTCCATCCCCAGTTGCGGATGATGATACCCCAAGAGAGGGAAAATAGAAACCCAAGAGATTCCATCCCCAGTTGCGGATGATGATACCCCAAGAGAGGGAAAATAGAAACCCAAGAGAGGGAAAATTATAGATGGGCCACAAAGACAAAGAAATAAAGCCAAACCAAAGACAAATAGAGGCCAGAAAACGGGGACTGTCAAAGGAAAGTCAATGGAGGGGAGAAGAGTAAGGAGGGACTTTAAGGCAAAAGGAAGAGATGCAGGGATTAGGAGACAAAAGGAAGAAGGCAAAGAAAAGGTAGGAAAGGAGAGAAGGAAAGAAGGGAAGCAAAGGATTAAGTAAAAGTAAGCAGCAAGAAAAAAGAAAAAGGAAAAACCAGAAAAAGAAAAAGAGAAAAACACAAAAAAAGAAAAAAAGCAAAGTGACGTACATCCGGTACTTTCAGCGGCTGCTGGAGGGAGGAGCCACAGCACATATAAAAGGAGGGGCAGAGAAGAGTCTCTTCATTTTGATTTGGCCAGCGACGCATGTGCACAGCCTGAAGAAGGCACAATCCAGCCGAAACGTAGCTACAGCCATGCGTCAGCACTAAAACGTGTTTTTGTTTGTTATTTTAGTTTGTTATTTTAGTTTGTTATTTTCGGGGGGGATTTCTTTTGATGTTTTTTCATTTATGTATTGATTTACTGGCCTAAAAAATTAAAAACCTAATATATGGACTATCATAAATCTATAACCTAAAAATTGGATAATTTATGGATAAAAACAGTTTAAAAGCCTAAGAATTGGAAATAAAAACGACACAGAGACTAAATTCATTGAGCAAAGACAAATTTTATTAAAAAACAGTTATGAACCTAAAGAACAGGACAAATAAAACACAAATTCGGCAAAATTAAACACAATTTGGTACTTACCTGAACCTAAAAAAGAAAAGGACGGTACTTACCTCGATTCGGATCTGGGGATTGCCGGATACGGTAGATGGGGTGGCGATAACGTAACGGGTCTCGGGAAGGGTCATGGTGCGGAGCGTGCACATACTCCTGCCCTCTTAAACGAGGGAGGAGTTTCAATTTCCCCTAACCTTACCCGCCAGGTCCTACCATGTACCCGCTGGGTTTCCCAGATTGACTGGGACCCGTTGCCGAAGCCATCTCCATTCCTTATCTGGTTACCCCTCACCTCTATTTTGCATCTCGCTCAGGATGCCTAATTGAATTCCTCTGACCCCTGATTTGGACCCCAAATTTGATTCCCAATCCCAATGCCAATTCGGCCTGATTTATCCCCATCCCACATTCTTACCCTAACCTTAACCCTAGCCACATGACTAATGCCCTATCTCTAGTCCCATCCCCAGCCTAAGCCCTGACCTTAACCCCAACCCCAATGCTGACCCCTTTGTGCAGATACCCCAATTCCATCCCCAGTTGCGGATGATGATACCCCAAGAGAGGGAAAATAGAAACCCAAGAGATTCCATCCCCAGTTGCGGATGATGATACCCCAAGAGAGGGAAAATAGAAACCCAAGAGAGGGAAAATTATAGATGGGCCACAAAGACAAAGAAATAAAGCCAAACCAAAGACAAATAGAGGCCAGAAAACGGGGACTGTCAAAGGAAAGTCAATGGAGGGGAGAAGAGTAAGGAGGGACTTTAAGGCAAAAGGAAGAGATGCAGGGATTAGGAGACAAAAGGAAGAAGGCAAAGAAAAGGTAGGAAAGGAGAGAAGGAAAGAAGGGAAGCAAAGGATTAAGTAAAAGTAAGCAGCAAGAAAAAAGAAAAAGGAAAAACCAGAAAAAGAAAAAGAGAAAAACACAAAAAAAGAAAAAAAGCAAAGTGACGTACATCCGGTACTTTCAGCGGCTGCTGGAGGGAGGAGCCACAGCACATATAAAAGGAGGGGCAGAGAAGAGTCTCTTCATTTTGATTTGGCCAGCGACGCATGTGCACAGCCTGAAGAAGGCACAATCCAGCCGAAACGTAGCTACAGCCATGCGTCAGCACTAAAACGTGTTTTTGTTTGTTATTTTAGTTTGTTATTTTAGTTTGTTATTTTCGGGGGGGATTTCTTTTGATGTTTTTTCATTTATGTATTGATTTACTGGCCTAAAAAATTAAAAACCTAATATATGGACTATCATAAATCTATAACCTAAAAATTGGATAATTTATGGATAAAAACAGTTTAAAAGCCTAAGAATTGGAAATAAAAACGACACAGAGACTAAATTCATTGAGCAAAGACAAATTTTATTAAAAAACAGTTATGAACCTAAAGAACAGGACAAATAAAACACAAATTCGGCAAAATTAAACACAATTTGGTACTTACCTGAACCTAAAAAAGAAAAGGACGGTACTTACCTCGATTCGGATCTGGGGATTGCCGGATACGGTAGATGGGGTGGCGATAACGTAACGGGTCTCGGGAAGGGTCATGGTGCGGAGCGTGCACATACTCCTGCCCTCTTAAACGAGGGAGGAGTTTCAATTTCCCCTAACCACACCTCTCTCTGTGCCTAGACAGAGACATCAAGGGCAATTTTTCCATCATCATAGGTTGGTGCAAAGCCACTCCAATGGTCAGGTTTTTCTGTCATTGTGCAAAGGGACCCCGAGGTCCAAAAACTGTATATATTTGATTGCATGTAAGAGATGTGGGATCCAGTATGTGGGAGAAACTGGTAACACACTGCTCACCAGATTCACTCAACACAGGTACAACGTCACACGGAAAAAGAACACTCACACTCACCTTGTCAAACACTTTTTATTGCATGGCTGGGATTCTGTCACAGCGACAGCCATCCAAATCAACTCGAGGTGGACAACACAACAGAGATGGAGAGCTGAGAGGATTTGGATAGCTAAACTGAATACAGTTTATCCAAATGGCCTCAACGAAAAGGGTTATAGGAGGTATTAATACAATAATGTGTATATAGTTAATATTTCATGACTTTCGTGTATGTACTTATGGACAATTTGTCACTGCACTGGGGACCTCGCCTTTCTCATGTCTCACAGGGGAGCATCCTGGCCCTGAAATTGACCCTGACCCTAACCTCAGTGACCCCTCTAATAATTTGACCTCCTGCCCTAAACCTAACCACCTGCCACTCTGATTGGACACGAGAGCTGGTCATCCCCCACCCCTGGAGTGGACCCTAAACCTAACCTCCATACCCCTCCTCCCCCCACCTCTCTAACTGCATCTATTACGTTCCATTTGGAACTCCACTGGGGGGGTCCTGGACACCTGAGATGGGAGCAGGTATGGTCTGTGCATTGGAGCACGGCCCCCTTCGGGGACCGTGCTCCCAACTTTGATTTCCCCTAACCGGCCCGTGCCGCCTGACTACCCGCTTGGGTTATTCTGGGACCCCTCACTGTGATGCTCTGTTACAAAAAAAGAAAAAAAGACACATGTGACTGTATCACCTCAAATATGGACCATTACATCGCCTTGTACCAATTGTACACTGTATATAATACTTGTGACATTTCACTGTACTGGATGGACTGCTTGTATGCAAACACCTCATGATCTGGACTTTGTTGTGTGTGAAAATCTCTCCACAATATTGATTTGTACAACACTATTATGGCTGAATGCAATCTACTCTCTGTGTTTTAAAGACTTATTGCAGCCATGTTTCACACCTGTATTCATAGGTAAATGCTTTTCAATATGATATTTGGATGGTCGGTCTTCCCGAGGCCCGTGAACGCAGCACCTGCGCGTGCGACCGTTTTACGGCCCTGATGCCACAGCGTCCTTTTGAATTTCACTGTGGGGACCTCTGATTGGCTGCTGAAACGCGGCCACCTTAAATGTTATAGGTAGTATGGTCCAACCCACATACAGACTTTCGGAGACGCTGTTCGTTACAAGCCAGCCTGAAGAAGGTTAATCTGTAACCGAAACGTCGCGACCTTGGCTTGTATTGTATTGTTTTTGTATATATTTTTTGTATATATTTTTTACAGTTTGTTTTATTGAATTTGAGCAATAAACAAACGCTCATTTATCATAAAGTCGGTAGCACGAGTCATCCGTGGGCGCAGCATCGCCTAGCATTACCTACGCGACCGGTGGAGAAGAGAGGTTGTGGCTAAAGCCATCAGTGGCGATACAACCATGCCCACATTCACAACGGATGACCAGTGGACCGTTGTTCGGCGGCGCAGAGACCGGAGAAGAGATCGCGGCTGGGCAGCTGAGGGGTACGTACGCAGGTCCCCCCGCCGCAGCAGTTATCCGTCTCGTACAGGTCGGATGACCTACGCGGCCGCCGTGAGAGGAGAACACCGCAGCGGTGAGCGACACTTCCTCCACGCACCACAACGGAGATGGGAGGAAGATCGGCCCGCGACAGACCGCTATGCAGCCGAACGGTGGAGCCGGAGAGGAGAACGCGGCTGGACAGCCGTGGAGGACACACGCAGACCGCCCCGACACAGCAGTTATCCATCTCGGGAGGCTCGGAGAACCTACGCGGCGGTCGTAAGGGGAGAACACCGCAGCGATGAGCGACGCTTCTTCCACGCACCACAACGGAGATGGGAGAGAGAACGGCCCGCGACGGACCGTTATGCAGCCGAACAGAGGAGTCGGGGAGGAGAGCGCGGCTGGACAGCCGTGGAGAACGCACGCAGACCGCCCCGACACACCAGCTATCCATCTCGAGAGACTCGGAGGATTCATGCAGCGGCCGTGAGAGAGGAGCACCGCAGTGATGTTCCAGATTTTTTCCACGCGCCACAGCGACGTCAGAGGGGACGACAGCAGGCGACAGGTCGCTTTGCAACCGGACCAGGGAATCGGACCGGACGGGACCGACGCTTTGAACGGAGACCAGCTCAGGACAACCGGTATGTGAGAAACACTCGAATTGAACGAGCTGGTCCTCCTGTTCATAAAATACCGTCGGAGGATCCAGACTTTTCTGCGAAAGTCCGCGTCATCCACAGGCTGATTAAAGCCGTACATCACTTAAAGAATGTGACTGGTGACAATTTTCCTCCTTCGCTAAATAAAATAGCACACAATGTAAAAACTGTCATTAAGCCAGCAGTCCCCACGAAAAAAACACAGACCAGGATTGAGGAGAACGCGAAAAATTGGGCCAGCACAACCATGATGATTCTCCGCCAACATTATACTCAGAGTGTTGAGGAGGAGATCAAATGTCTCTCTGAGTTTTCCAAACAGGATTGGGAGGGCCCATTCCAAATAGCCGCCTCCTGGGCTAGGAGGAACCTGGGCCGCCGCCTCCTACCAGACTCTCTGGAACAGGCCAGAGCTGAGATCGTAGCCAAGTGGAGTGACCTGGGACCTACCACTGCTATAGATAAGGAGGACACCACCACGACAACTACACGGGGGCCCAGAGGTTGTGTGATGAGCCTGGAGCAGGACAATATTGAACTCCTTAGCGAGGTAACGCAGCCTAATGCTATTAACACACAACCCACCCCGATAAAGACCGGCGCTGGTCGGATGGTGACTGTTTCTGCACAGGTGCACGCCCCGCCCGCACCATGCAGAACCTCCAAAACAACAACGGCAACGATGACGGACCACGTCGCAGGGGACTGGTCGCCCTTCGGTGAGACGGAGCAGCAGCCAGAGAGGGAACCAACACCTTCCCCTCCTCTGGAGCCTTTACAACCAACGGAGCCAAATCTGGAGACTCCGAAAGACCAGAGAGTGGGCAGGCTCTTCGCCTCGCTTCAAGAGACAACATGCCAGGAACGACCACTTTCCCCCTCCACCCAAACACCACAACCTGACCAGGTGTCACACACTGAGGTGCTGGACCTCACACAGGGGGAATCCACCCCCGTTAAGGCAAGACGCATTGGCCCTGTGAAAGGGTTTAAACCACAAACAGCTTCTCACCGGGGCCCACCTCGCAGCGGTTTAGACAGACTCAGCTCCTGTGTGCAAACTCGGCTCCAGATTCAGCCAGCAGAAGGATCACCATCTCCTCCACCATCTCTTCCTTCTTCACCGACCTTACCGGGACAGCAGGTGAGGACCCCGACCAGACATCCCAACACATACAGGAAACTGACAGACTGGCATCTACACGTCGGGGACCCCTGGCTCATCGTCGGCGATTCCAATGTTAGCAAATTGCCTCCCTTTGCAACCGACAGCCTTCAGATTGACAGTTTCCCGGGTGCCAAATGGTGGCATGCAGAGTTCATCCTACAGAAGGCCACTATTGACACTACGGTGACACATCTGATCCTGTCTTTTGGCATTAACAACAGGTCCCAGAGAGACAAAAATGTGCCTGTTCTAGAACTAAAGAGAGTCCTAAAGACAGCCCGGGAGAAATTCCCTGAGGCAGACATTTATGTGCCTGCGGTTAACTTTTCCTCTGCTCTCCCTCAGATCGAACAGGACACTTTGCTGCATATGAACACCTTTATTACAGGTTTAAAAGAGCACATTCCAGCCCTCGCCCCAGACAGCTTCTCCACAGAAGATGATGATGTTCACTGGTCGCTTGAAACTGCAGAGGCAATGCTTCAGCACTGGGAGAAGTATGTAAATGGGGAATCCCCACAAGCCTGAGACGGGAGGGGTCAAGTGATTTACATGTTGTAAATGGTGTTATGAACTTGTCCAAAAAATTCCGTCCTTCCATTGCTCAGCGGACCCTATTGAATAGAGGCCTGACTTTTATCCCCACAAAAGGCTATAACAAAAATCTAAAATTACAGTGTAAATATGACATTCAGCAGTACCATAGGAGGATCAAATTGGCTGCCTTTTATGGAGATAAAAATGAGTCCCGATCTCAGCCCTTCACTCCAAAATCATACTGGTCACCACCCAATGCTCAGCTTCCATCCCAAATTCTTAATTTGATCAAAACAGATAATGAATTTTTTCAAAACCACTTTAATGTAGGACGACTTAAGTCCAATTTGACAGTAGAAGAAATAAAGGCCCTAACAGAATTGAAAGGAAACAAACAAATTATCATTAAACCAGCAGACAAAGGAAGCGCAGTCGTAATTTTGGATAGAGAACAGTATTTGGAGGAAGGCTACAGACAATTGAACGACAAAAAATATTATTTGAAACTAAAAAAACCCATTTACCACGAAACAGTACCACTAGTGGAAAAGATTATTAATAATTTGAACCAAAAGAAATTTATAAACCTAAAACAAAAGAACTATTTACTGGGCTCCGCTGAGCCAAGAGGAAGACTTTTTTACATGCTGCCTAAGATCCATAAGGATCCGGCGAAATGGAGTGTCCCCTTTCAGGTGCCCCCAGGGCGACCAATCGTTTCAGACTGTGATAGTGAGACGTATTATACAGCTGAATACCTGGACTATTTCCTGACTCCTTTATCCACAAAACATGCAAGCTATATTAAAGATACATATGATTTTGTGGATAAAGTGAAGCAAATAGAAGTCCCCATTGATGCTTTTCTGTTTTCCATAGACATTGACAGCCTTTACACAAACATTGACATTGGTGAAGGCATTGACTCCATTAAGAGAGTCTTTCAAAGATACCCGGATAAGAAAAGGCCTGAAAAAGAATTACTACAACTTTTAGAAATAAACCTCACAAGGAACGATTTTGAATTCAATGGTGACTTCTATTTACAAATCAAGGGGACGGCTATGGGGAAAAAGTTTGCCCCAGCATATGCAAACATCTTCATGGCAGAGTGGGAAACTGCTGCATTAGATAAATGCATAAAGAAGCCACTGCATTATTATCGTTTTTTGGACGACATATGGGGTGTCTGGCAACATACTGAGCAGGACTTTGAGATGTTTCTTAAAACTTTAAATGACCACAATGCTTCTATTAAGCTTAAATCAACCATCAGTAAGACCTCTATTGACTTTCTTGACACAACCACCTTTAAGGGCACAAATTTCATAAATGACCACAAATTAGACATTAAGGTATTCTTTAAACCCACAGACACTCACGCCCTACTATTTAAAACAAGTTTTCATCCCAAACACACATTTGCAGGAATTGTCAAATCTCAACTGCTTAGATTCCACAGAATCTGCACACAAAAATCTGATTTTGGAACTGCTGTCAAGACCCTATTCTCTGCTCTCTCCACTAGAGGGTACCAGTGGTCTTTCCTAAGGAGGTGCTTCAAATCATTTCTGCTGACAAAGCCAATTGATGTCTCCCCTTTACTTCCAGTGGTCATCACATATGCCCCCTGCACCTGCAAATTAGTCAGGGCTATTAAGAACCATTTCCAGAACCTGTCTCGTGATGTACAGACACTCCATACTCACAGAGTGATTGCTGCCTTCAGGAGGCATAAAAATCTGGGTGATCTCCTCATTCGAGCGCAAATCACACCTCTCTCTGTGCCTAGACAGAGACATCAAGGGCAATTTTTCCATCATCATAGGTTGGTGCAAAGCCACTCCAATGGTCAGGTTTTTCTGTCATTGTGCAAAGGGACCCCGAGGTCCAAAAACTGTATATATTTGATTGCATGTAAGAGATGTGGGATCCAGTATGTGGGAGAAACTGGTAACACACTGCTCACCAGATTCACTCAACACAGGTACAACGTCACACGGAAAAAGAACACTCACACTCACCTTGTCAAACACTTTTTATTGCATGGCTGGGATTCTGTCACAGCGACAGCCATCCAAATCAACTCGAGGTGGACAACACAACAGAGATGGAGAGCTGAGAGGATTTGGATAGCTAAACTGAATACAGTTTATCCAAATGGCCTCAACGAAAAGGGTTATAGGAGGTATTAATACAATAATGTGTATATAGTTAATATTTCATGACTTTCGTGTATGTACTTATGGACAATTTGTCACTGCACTGGGGACCTCGCCTTTCTCATGTCTCACAGGGGAGCATCCTGGCCCTGAAATTGACCCTGACCCTAACCTCAGTGACCCCTCTAATAATTTGACCTCCTGCCCTAAACCTAACCACCTGCCACTCTGATTGGACACGAGAGCTGGTCATCCCCCACCCCTGGAGTGGACCCTAAACCTAACCTCCATACCCCTCCTCCCCCCACCTCTCTAACTGCATCTATTACGTTCCATTTGGAACTCCACTGGGGGGGTCCTGGACACCTGAGATGGGAGCAGGTATGGTCTGTGCATTGGAGCACGGCCCCCTTCGGGGACCGTGCTCCCAACTTTGATTTCCCCTAACCGGCCCGTGCCGCCTGACTACCCGCTTGGGTTATTCTGGGACCCCTCACTGTGATGCTCTGTTACAAAAAAAGAAAAAAAGACACATGTGACTGTATCACCTCAAATATGGACCATTACATCGCCTTGTACCAATTGTACACTGTATATAATACTTGTGACATTTCACTGTACTGGATGGACTGCTTGTATGCAAACACCTCATGATCTGGACTTTGTTGTGTGTGAAAATCTCTCCACAATATTGATTTGTACAACACTATTATGGCTGAATGCAATCTACTCTCTGTGTTTTAAAGACTTATTGCAGCCATGTTTCACACCTGTATTCATAGGTAAATGCTTTTCAATATGATATTTGGATGGTCGGTCTTCCCGAGGCCCGTGAACGCAGCACCTGCGCGTGCGACCGTTTTACGGCCCTGATGCCACAGCGTCCTTTTGAATTTCACTGTGGGGACCTCTGATTGGCTGCTGAAACGCGGCCACCTTAAATGTTATAGGTAGTATGGTCCAACCCACATACAGACTTTCGGAGACGCTGTTCGTTACAAGCCAGCCTGAAGAAGGTTAATCTGTAACCGAAACGTCGCGACCTTGGCTTGTATTGTATTGTTTTTGTATATATTTTTTGTATATATTTTTTACAGTTTGTTTTATTGAATTTGAGCAATAAACAAACGCTCATTTATCATAAAGTCGGTAGCACGAGTCATCCGTGGGCGCAGCATCGCCTAGCATTACCTACGCGACCGGTGGAGAAGAGAGGTTGTGGCTAAAGCCATCAGTGGCGATACAACCATGCCCACATTCACAACGGATGACCAGTGGACCGTTGTTCGGCGGCGCAGAGACCGGAGAAGAGATCGCGGCTGGGCAGCTGAGGGGTACGTACGCAGGTCCCCCCGCCGCAGCAGTTATCCGTCTCGTACAGGTCGGATGACCTACGCGGCCGCCGTGAGAGGAGAACACCGCAGCGGTGAGCGACACTTCCTCCACGC
Organism: Rhamphochromis longiceps; assembly: GCF_057381845.1. Lineage (NCBI taxonomy): Eukaryota > Metazoa > Chordata > Actinopteri > Cichliformes > Cichlidae > Rhamphochromis > Rhamphochromis longiceps. Next base: position 39,022,824 of record NC_140560.1, on the reverse strand, counting down.
ACCACAACGGAGATGGGAGGAAGATCGGCCCGCGACAGACCGCTATGCAGCCGAACGGTGGAGCCGGAGAGGAGAACGCGGCTGGACAGCCGTGGAGGACACACGCAGACCGCCCCGACACAGCAGTTATCCATCTCGGGAGGCTCGGAGAACCTACGCGGCGGTCGTAAGGGGAGAACACCGCAGCGATGAGCGACGCTTCTTCCACGCACCACAACGGAGATGGGAGAGAGAACGGCCCGCGACGGACCGTTATGCAGCCGAACAGAGGAGTCGGGGAGGAGAGCGCGGCTGGACAGCCGTGGAGAACGCACGCAGACCGCCCCGACACACCAGCTATCCATCTCGAGAGACTCGGAGGATTCATGCAGCGGCCGTGAGAGAGGAGCACCGCAGTGATGTTCCAGATTTTTTCCACGCGCCACAGCGACGTCAGAGGGGACGACAGCAGGCGACAGGTCGCTTTGCAACCGGACCAGGGAATCGGACCGGACGGGACCGACGCTTTGAACGGAGACCAGCTCAGGACAACCGGTATGTGAGAAACACTCGAATTGAACGAGCTGGTCCTCCTGTTCATAAAATACCGTCGGAGGATCCAGACTTTTCTGCGAAAGTCCGCGTCATCCACAGGCTGATTAAAGCCGTACATCACTTAAAGAATGTGACTGGTGACAATTTTCCTCCTTCGCTAAATAAAATAGCACACAATTTAAAAACTGTCATTAAGCCAGCAGTCCCCACGAAAAAAACACAGACCAGGATTGAGGAGAACGCGAAAAATTGGGCCAGCACAACCATGATGATTCTCCGCCAACATTATACTCAGAGTGTTGAGGAGGAGATCAAATGTCTCTCTGAGTTTTCCAAACAGGATTGGGAGGGCCCATTCCAAATAGCCGCCTCCTGGGCTAGGAGGAACCTGGGCCGCCGCCTCCTACCAGACTCTCTGGAACAGGCCAGAGCTGAGATCGTAGCCAAGTGGAGTGACCTGGGACCTACCACTGCTATAGATAAGGAGGACACCACCACGACAACTACACGGGGGCCCAGAGGTTGTGTGATGAGCCTGGAGCAGGACAATATTGAACTCCTTAGCGAGGTAACGCAGCCTAATGCTATTAACACACAACCCACCCCGATAAAGACCGGCGCTGGTCGGATGGTGACTGTTTCTGCACAGGTGCACGCCCCGCCCGCACCATGCAGAACCTCCAAAACAACAACGGCAACGATGACGGACCACGTCGCAGGGGACTGGTCGCCCTTCGGTGAGACGGAGCAGCAGCCAGAGAGGGAACCAACACCTTCCCCTCCTCTGGAGCCTTTACAACCAACGGAGCCAAATCTGGAGACTCCGAAAGACCAGAGAGTGGGCAGGCTCTTCGCCTCGCTTCAAGAGACAACATGCCAGGAACGACCACTTTCCCCCTCCACCCAAACACCACAACCTGACCAGGTGTCACACACTGAGGTGCTGGACCTCACACAGGGGGAATCCACCCCCGTTAAGGCAAGACGCATTGGCCCTGTGAAAGGGTTTAAACCACAAACAGCTTCTCACCGGGGCCCACCTCGCAGCGGTTTAGACAGACTCAGCTCCTGTGTGCAAACTCGGCTCCAGATTCAGCCAGCAGAAGGATCACCATCTCCTCCACCATCTCTTCCTTCTTCACCGACCTTACCGGGACAGCAGGTGAGGACCCCGACCAGACATCCCAACACATACAGGAAACTGACAGACTGGCATCTACACGTCGGGGACCCCTGGCTCATCGTCGGCGATTCCAATGTTAGCAAATTGCCTCCCTTTGCAACCGACAGCCTTCAGATTGACAGTTTCCCGGGTGCCAAATGGTGGCATGCAGAGTTCATCCTACAGAAGGCCACTATTGACACTACGGTGACACATCTGATCCTGTCTTTTGGCATTAACAACAGGTCCCAGAGAGACAAAAATGTGCCTGTTCTAGAACTAAAGAGAGTCCTAAAGACAGCCCGGGAGAAATTCCCTGAGGCAGACATTTATGTGCCTGCGGTTAACTTTTCCTCTGCTCTCCCTCAGATCGAACAGGACACTTTGCTGCATATGAACACCTTTATTACAGGTTTAAAAGAGCACATTCCAGCCCTCGCCCCAGACAGCTTCTCCACAGAAGATGATGATGTTCACTGGTCGCTTGAAACTGCAGAGGCAATGCTTCAGCACTGGGAGAAGTATGTAAATGGGGAATCCCCACAAGCCTGAGACGGGAGGGGTCAAGTGATTTACATGTTGTAAATGGTGTTATGAACTTGTCCAAAAAATTCCGTCCTTCCATTGCTCAGCGGACCCTATTGAATAGAGGCCTGACTTTTATCCCCACAAAAGGCTATAACAAAAATCTAAAATTACAGTGTAAATATGACATTCAGCAGTACCATAGGAGGATCAAATTGGCTGCCTTTTATGGAGATAAAAATGAGTCCCGATCTCAGCCCTTCACTCCAAAATCATACTGGTCACCACCCAATGCTCAGCTTCCATCCCAAATTCTTAATTTGATCAAAACAGATAATGAATTTTTTCAAAACCACTTTAATGTAGGACGACTTAAGTCCAATTTGACAGTAGAAGAAATAAAGGCCCTAACAGAATTGAAAGGAAACAAACAAATTATCATTAAACCAGCAGACAAAGGAAGCGCAGTCGTAATTTTGGATAGAGAACAGTATTTGGAGGAAGGCTACAGACAATTGAACGACAAAAAATATTATTTGAAACTAAAAAAAACCCATTTACCACGAAACAGTACCACTAGTGGAAAAGATTATTAATAATTTGAACCAAAAGAAATTTATAAACCTAAAACAAAAGAACTATTTACTGGGCTCCGCTGAGCCAAGAGGAAGACTTTTTTACATGCTGCCTAAGATCCATAAGGATCCGGCGAAATGGAGTGTCCCCTTTCAGGTGCCCCCAGGGCGACCAATCGTTTCAGACTGTGATAGTGAGACGTATTATACAGCTGAATACCTGGACTATTTCCTGACTCCTTTATCCACAAAACATGCAAGCTATATTAAAGATACATATGATTTTGTGGATAAAGTGAAGCAAATAGAAGTCCCCATTGATGCTTTTCTGTTTTCCATAGACATTGACAGCCTTTACACAAACATTGACATTGGTGAAGGCATTGACTCCATTAAGAGAGTCTTTCAAAGATACCCGGATAAGAAAAGGCCTGAAAAAGAATTACTACAACTTTTAGAAATAAACCTCACAAGGAACGATTTTGAATTCAATGGTGACTTCTATTTACAAATCAAGGGGACGGCTATGGGGAAAAAGTTTGCCCCAGCATATGCAAACATCTTCATGGCAGAGTGGGAAACTGCTGCATTAGATAAATGCATAAAGAAGCCACTGCATTATTATCGTTTTTTGGACGACATATGGGGTGTCTGGCAACATACTGAGCAGGACTTTGAGATGTTTCTTAAAACTTTAAATGACCACAATGCTTCTATTAAGCTTAAATCAACCATCAGTAAGACCTCTATTGACTTTCTTGACACAACCACCTTTAAGGGCACAAATTTCATAAATGACCACAAATTAGACATTAAGGTATTCTTTAAACCCACAGACACTCACGCCCTACTATTTAAAACAAGTTTTCATCCCAAACACACATTTGCAGGAATTGTCAAATCTCAACTGCTTAGATTCCACAGAATCTGCACACAAAAATCTGATTTTGGAACTGCTGTCAAGACCCTATTCTCTGCTCTCTCCACTAGAGGGTACCAGTGGTCTTTCCTAAGGAGGTGCTTCAAATCATTTCTGCTGACAAAGCCAATTGATGTCTCCCCTTTACTTCCAGTGGTCATCACATATGCCCCCTGCACCTGCAAATTAGTCAGGGCTATTAAGAACCATTTCCAGAACCTGTCTCGTGATGTACAGACACTCCATACTCACAGAGTGATTGCTGCCTTCAGGAGGCATAAAAATCTGGGTGATCTCCTCATTCGAGCGCAAATCACACCTCTCTCTGTGCCTAGACAGAGACATCAAGGGCAATTTTTCCATCATCATAGGTTGGTGCAAAGCCACTCCAATGGTCAGGTTTTTCTGTCATTGTGCAAAGGGACCCCGAGGTCCAAAAACTGTATATATTTGATTGCATGTAAGAGATGTGGGATCCAGTATGTGGGAGAAACTGGTAACACACTGCTCACCAGATTCACTCAACACAGGTACAACGTCACACGGAAAAAGAACACTCACACTCACCTTGTCAAACACTTTTTATTGCATGGCTGGGATTCTGTCACAGCGACAGCCATCCAAATCAACTCGAGGTGGACAACACAACAGAGATGGAGAGCTGAGAGGATTTGGATAGCTAAACTGAATACAGTTTATCCAAATGGCCTCAACGAAAAGGGTTATAGGAGGTATTAATACAATAATGTGTATATAGTTAATATTTCATGACTTTCGTGTATGTACTTATGGACAATTTGTCACTGCACTGGGGACCTCGCCTTTCTCATGTCTCACAGGGGAGCATCCTGGCCCTGAAATTGACCCTGACCCTAACCTCAGTGACCCCTCTAATAATTTGACCTCCTGCCCTAAACCTAACCACCTGCCACTCTGATTGGACACGAGAGCTGGTCATCCCCCACCCCTGGAGTGGACCCTAAACCTAACCTCCATACCCCTCCTCCCCCCACCTCTCTAACTGCATCTATTACGTTCCATTTGGAACTCCACTGGGGGGGTCCTGGACACCTGAGATGGGAGCAGGTATGGTCTGTGCATTGGAGCACGGCCCCCTTCGGGGACCGTGCTCCCAACTTTGATTTCCCCTAACCCTCTTTCCTGGAAATTAAATCTTAAACCTTACCCAAGTACTGATCTGAAGCCCAAGTAATCCTAATCCCAGCTGAAACCTAAAGCCTAACCCAAAGTCACATCTCCTTTCTAAATTTGCTCCCCAAGTCGGGTTGAGTCCTCCCCAAGCAGGGTTGAGAGTGTAGTATTAAAGCCAAGTCGGCATTGTAGTAGCCCAAAATTCGGAAGAGAAAGAGGTCAGATGTAGGCCAAAAGGAAGGGTAAAGGGCAGAGGTTAAGAGAAGGGAAGAAAAGGATGATGAAAAAGGAAAAGTTAAAAGGGGAAAGAGGAGAAGACTGGAAAGGAAGAAAGAAAGAAAAAAGGAAAAATGAGAGCCAAAAAGTCTGGCAGAATTGGAAAAAAGCAAACAGCTAAAAAAAAGATATTACAAGAAAGCCAAAGAAAGCCAAGGAGGCGGGATCAGAGGGGAGAGTATAAGTAGGGGCCTCAAACCCAGTGCTCTTCAGTATGCCCTCGCCTGAGGAAGAAGAAACAACTTCGAAACGTCGCGACAAGGGCATACTCATTTAATTTTTTCTATTTTACGTTAGTTTGTTGTTTTAGTTTGTTATTTTGGGGGATTTTATTTCATGTTTTAATTTATGTTTTATTGGTTTTCCTTAAAAGCTCAAATCAGAGACACGTTAAAACTAAATTAAAAGACCACACAGAAAACAAATTGGGATTGAAAATTCTTTATTAACACCAAACCAAGTAACGGACACGGTGAATCAGAACCTGCAAAAAAACAAATACTTACCTTGAACCTGTAAAAAAGAAAATACTTACCTTTCAAATTTAAAAACAATTATGGAGGTAGAGGGATGTGAGGCTGCGGACCATCGGGGTTGATGGCCCGTGCACGCCCTGTTCCTCCTTCGGGAGGGGCAGTTTCTTTTCTTCAACCCTAACCCTAACCTAATTAACCTTAATCTGGCCCCAACCCTATTCCTTACTTTAGCCCCAACCCACATGACAAACCCTAACCCTAACCACTTGGTGTTCTGGCCTTAGCCCTAATTAATTGGCTCCATAATTCATAATTAAATAATTTTTGATTTGGCCCTAACCCTAATTACTGGATAAAAATTACTTACAATTAATTAAAAACACTCAATTCAGGACTTACAAAAAATTACTACATACACAATAATAAAAAAATACAGTAGACATGGTTAAATGTGGTTAAAAAATTGTTTCTACGATTATAAATTGTTTACATGGTTAAAAAATTAAAATCTTTCTAAAAACATGTTTTTGCCAGTGAGGAGTGATTAAAAACTACATTTGTAAAAATTCTATTCGAAAAATTAAAAGCGAAAAGGTAAAAACACTAATTTGGCTTTCTAAAACTAAATTCGAACGGAAAAAAAGTGGGAGGGTATAAATAGAAGGGGAAGGCACTCGCTGCTCATTTCATTCCAAACCATCGGACAGAGCAGACGTCTGAGAGCAAGCCTGTTTCCCATTTATTTTTGTGTGTGCCTGGCCTGAAGAAGACCTTCACAGGTCGAAACGTTGCCACATAGGCACACAAATTCATTTATTTGGCCTATTGTAATTTGATTTCTTTTTTCTTTGATAACTAAAAGGTTTTTTTCAAAACCAATTCATTTTTTTATTTTATTTCTTTAAAAATTTAAGTTAAAAATTACATATTTAAGTTAAAGCTTTAAAAATTTACTTTAAAAATTTAATTTAAACTTTGGTAGAAAAACCAATTAAAAAAAACACTCGCCTCCATCCAACTCACCATGGTTGGATGGACTTCTGACTGGACCCTGGTGCGCCATGGCGGACGCCGTGGACAATCCAAGGTCCAGGCCCCTTACCGAGGGATGGCCCGTGCACCGCCCGCCTCCAATTGGAGGAGGGGCCCAAACACTCATCCTAACCCCCTAACCCAACTTTGATTTCCCCTAACCCTGACCCTGACCCTAACCTCAGTGACCCCTATAATAATTTGGCCTCCTGCCCTAAACCTAACCACTTGCCACCCTGATTGGACACGAGAGTTGGTCATCCCCCACCCCTTGAGTGGACCCTAAACCTAACCTCCACACCCCTCCTCCCCCCACCTCTCTAACTGCATCTATTACATTCCATTTGGAACTCCACTGGGGGGGTCCTGGACGCCTGAGATGGGAGCAGGTATGGTCTGTGCATTGGAGCATGGCCCCCTTCGGGGACCGTGCTCCCAACTTTGATTTCCCCTAACCGGCCCGTGCCGCCTGACCACCCGCTTGGGTTATTCTGGGACCCCTCACTGTGATGCTCTGTTACAAAAAGAGAAAAAAGACACATGTGACTGTATCACCTCAAATATGGACCATTACATCGCCTTGTACCAATTGTACACTGTATATATTACTTGTGACATTTCACTGTACTGGATGGACTGCTTGTATGCAAACGCCTCATGATCTGGACTTTGTTGTGTGAGAAAATCTCTCCACAATGTTGATCTGTACAACACTATTATGGCTGAATGCAATCTACCCTCTGTGTTTTAAAGACTTATTGCAGCCATGTTTCACACCTGTATTCATAGGTAAAAGTTTTTTTCAATATGACATTTGAACGGTCTGTCTTCCCAAGGTCCGTGAACGCAGCACCTGCGGGGACCGTGCTCCCAACTTTGATTTCCCCTAACCCTAAAGGAAGGGGGTGCCATAAACACAAATACAGTGAACGAAGGACGGGATGTCAAAAAAGACAGGGGGTGCCATAAAAAGATAAAGAGAAACAAAGAGATGAATAAAGAAAGACAAATAGAAAAAGACAAGAAGTCACGTACAAGAAAGCAGAAAAACAAATAGAGAAAAATTAAGAAAAAACAAAGAGAACAACGTAATGATATGAAAGAGAACAAACAGAGAAAAAGAAGTGAAAAGCTGTAAGAAGCAAAAGAATGTTTTACAAAACCTAAGAAACAATTTTTCAACTAAAAAACACAAGTGGGAGGAGCTAACAAAGGTATAAAAGGCCAAGGGAGGCAAACAGAAAGACAAAGACAAGACACACTGGGTCGGCCTGAAGAAGGCAAAAACATGCCGAAACGTCGCGAACGGCCCAGTTGATGCTAAAAGTGCACTAAAACCCTAGATAAGGGCAATTTTTTGAACCAGGGCAGGGACACCACCACCCGGCCCCATCGATGGCCCGTGCACCTCAGGCTACCAGCTTGCTGGTGGCCTGATTCTTTTCTCTCACCTTTAACTCATTGGTGTGTGTTATCTGGCTTCATGGATAGATAGAGCTGGGTGTCATCAGCATAGCAGTGAAAATGTATGCTATGCCTTCTAATGATGCTGCCTAGGGGAAGCATGTATAATGTAAACAGAATTGGCCCTAGCACTGAACCCTGTGGAACTCCATAATTAACCTCAGTGTGTGAAGAGGACTCTCCATTTACATGAACAAACTGGAGTCTATTGGATAGATATGATACAAACCACTGCAGCACAGTACCTGTAATACCTACAGCATGCTCTAATCGCTCTAATAGGACATTATGGTCGACAGTATCGAACGCTGCACTGAGGTCTAGCAGGACAAGCACAGAGATGAGTCCACTGTCAGAGGCCATAAGAAGATCATTTGTAACCTTCACTAAAGCTGTTTCTGTGCTGTGATGAGCTCTGAAACCTGACTGAAACTCTTGAAATAAGCCATTCCTCTGCAACATCGTTTTAAATGGCTATATCATATATGGTTAATCTAAAAATCATAGTTTTCCACAAATAAATCATGAAGTGGATAAAGATGTTAGGGTACCTGGGCTGTTGACCCAGCGTTTTCAGTTGTGTACCTTTATTTGTGTGCTCATCTTAGTTTATTACTGTGAAGGTTTTCATTTCTGTTTTGCATTTCTATTTTCCCCAGTTCTTCTTGGTGAACTTTTTTGTAGTTCTTAAATTTTGGTTTCCATACTCCTTCTATTCTGTGTCCAGTCAGTGTCTGTGTCTGCCCTGGTCCCACGTCTCTGTTCCCTCTGTTGCTGCCTGCTTGTCTGTGTCTGTAAGTTCAGTCTGTGGTTCTTGTTTCACTTTGAAAGTCCGTGTCTCAAGTTCAATGTGCTTCCCCTGTATCGTTAGCCCCGATTTGTCCCAGCTGTGTTTCCCTCCTGACTCTCATTCCCTGATTGCTCCCTCTGTGTATTTAAGCCCTGTGTTTTCTTTGGTCTGTGTCATGATCTCCATCGTTCATGCTGTGTGGCCTGCCCCAAATTGTTGTTTTCAGTTTAGTTTTTGTATTCTCAGTTTTGCCAGTTCTCTGTTTGCCTTCTAGCAATAAATCTGAGTTTCAGTTTACTTTCTGCCTCCAAGAGTCTGCACATTGGGCCCTCCTTACCACCACTTCTGCCTGCACACAGCCTTCACATGACAAAAAAAAATACCGTCAATTTATTTGCCAAATTTGAATTGATTATCAACATGACCCCAATCTACACCTCTAAATGCTTTGTTTCAAAAGTTTGGAGTTATAGTGTTAACAGACAGAATGACACGCAAACATAAAACCTCCTGATCTTACAACTGTTCCGAGAGAACACTTTTCCCGTCAGTTAACAGGTTTGGTTTTAAGAATATATCCTATATGGATGACTGGTTTCCCACTAAAGTACCTGATATTCTAACTGGATGGGACAAATGCTTAGTCTTGCAAGTGGAAACTAAAGTTGGAGTGTGTTATTAAGTGGAAAACATTCAGTTCAATTCAGTTTTATTTATATACCACCATAATACAACAAGTGTTGCCTAAAGGTGCCTTATACTGTCTGGTAAAGACCTTACGATAATACAGAGAAAATCCCCCAAATCTCATGACCCCGTAAGATTACAGTGGGAAGGACAAACAGGAAGAACCTGAGACAGAACCAGGCTCAGGGAGGGGGCAGACATGTTTGTGCAGTACAGATGATCTGATCTCCTGAGATATTCTGCTCAAGCCAAGGTCTGATGGGAAAATCCTCCAGCCTGCCTGTGGAGGGAAAGTATGCTGCAGGACTTTCAATTCCTCTCATGGCTGCATAAAAGCTTTTTATGACTGTTGTGACAAAAACTTACGTTGAATCTAGCTTAGCCTTGGTGAGATTCTGCTTTCAAGAGACATTTTAGATTCAAGCTCCTCAGTTGTCATGTCTCACATAGGAATGCATGTCATATATCATGCATCTTTAAAAACAAATATATTTTTGACCAATTAATCTGTTGATCTTACTAAATGTCTCTTTTATTATTTTAAATGAGGGGTTGATAATTTTATGTTGTCAGAAAGGATTTCATAAAGTTCTGATGGGAACTGCTGAACGTGTGTGTGTGTGTGTGTGTGTGTGTGTGTGTGTGTGTGTGTGTGTGTGTGACAGAGTGAGAGAGAGAGTGTGTGAGAGTGTGCTGACACACTACCTGACCTCTCAAGTTTCAGCCAGAGACGTAGAGTAAGGCGAGGCCAGAAGACCTGAGACGGAGAGAGACATACGGACAGGCAGCATGGTGCTGTGACTGATGTTTACTGGATTTATTGTGGAAGAAACAGCAGAAGCAGGTGAGTCTGAACTTTATGCTTTTGGACATGAAGTGAAACCTAAGATTTTATAGACTCAAGACATTGGTTTGTTGTTGACCTTTTCATTTGTTTATGGAGCAGTTTTTTGTGATAATTAAAGACACGTTTTCATCTGTTAGTCTGAAAACTTTAAAATTTACAAAAAATGTCTAAAATTACAATTTTCACCAAAGATTCAAAGTGCTTTGGATTCTGATTTAAATGTAAGAGCAGGATTTCATGCTTTAGTTTTCACTTTGAAACAACCGATCCTCGTTATTGTCCTGCTTCTCAGTACACTGTGTGTGTGTGTGTGTGTGTGTGTGTGTGTGTGTGTGTGTGTGTGTGTGTGTGTGTGTGTGTTACACCTGTTGCGTTGCTGTTAACCTGATACCCTCTGTCATCATATCTGCACATCATCAGACACTTTTTAGCTTAAATGAAAAAAATATCAAAGTAAATCAAAAGTAGACTCACTTTAACCAAACTGCTCTTCTTTTATGCAAAGATTCAATTCAATTTTATTTTATTTATATAGCGCCAAATCACAACATAAGTCGCCTCAAGGCGCTTTAAAAACCAAAAACACAGAATCATTTAATCTTTCCAGGCAGGTTTGGACTTTTGAATTTCCCCTATAGTGACCAGTCTCTCTACTTGAAACTTGTGTGAAAGCCTCACAGGAATGTTCAGTTGAGTGGCCTGTGCTTGCAGGTTTGGCATGTTTGCTAACTGAGTGTCTGTAAGCTCGAATTATGAGGATGAACTCTGATTGTTTCACTTCATGCTTTTGCTGCTAGAAATATAAAAAGGCAAAATAAATTTGTCTTGTTGCCATGGTTTTATGACGTGTCAAGAAACATGCTTCAGGGAATGATAGCGTAAGATGATAATAGCTCACAGTTTAAACAAGCAGGAGTATCTGAAGTGGCTGACGCAGAGACAGTGGAGTCAGATTTTTTATTTTTTTTTTTGGCCTTCTTATTTACTGCCCAATGTGTAAGTCGGAGAAACCAGAGTGCTCCTTCTTTAACATCTTTCTGGCAGATGATGACGTTGATCTCGTGTATGCAGCACACTGCAGCAGCACCTTGTGATTATGGAGGTTAGCATTACTATGCTACATTATCCACCCTAAATGCGACTCAGACTTTAATAGTTGTAAAGAGGGTTGGGTTTTATAAGACGAAGCACTGACTGGGTTTAGAGTTTAAGGTAAGCCAGCAGACATTATTTATAGGCCAGCTGACTGTAGTGAAGAAGCTGATCAGGGATCAGATATTAACAACTGCTGGGACCAACAACTGCTGCTTTCCAATATAGCCCTGTGTGGCTGCAGCAAAGCTGAGCACTAACAGAGGAGGGTCACACCAAAAGGTTAAGAGTCTGCCACAGGAAATGGCATTGAGCTGGTCACATTAGCACTATTAGAGTCAGATCAGGATGCTATGTTTGCTATAAGATGAAGTGGCAGCTTCTGACCAGGAAACATTTCGTTTAAATTGATGATCACATATCCGGTTGCTAAAACGAGCTTTTCTTGAGAACCGACAGGTGCAATAGTTTAATCACGTGTGCTAGCAGCTTCTAGCCTCACAGGCCTGTACTCCATACATAAGTTATGCTGCTGCCCGGGTTGGGTAGGTTAGGTCTGCAGGTATAGGTGTGAATGCGGGAGTGAATGCGAGCGCGAATGGTTGTCTGTCTCTGTGTGCAACAGACTGGCGACCTGTCCAGGGTGTGCCCCGCCTCTCGCCCTATGCCAGCTGGGATAGGCTCCAGCGCCCCCCGTTACCCTGAAAAGGATAAGTGGAAGTGAATGGATGGATGGATGGTCTGCTACTGTGACATTCTTTAGCAATAAATGCCCCAGGCTTTGTAAATAAGAATGCAACAATTTATTCAAGTGTTCAGGTCCCCAGGAAAACCCATGACATCCTAAAGCAGAGGCTGTCAGAGTCCAGAGCATTCTCATTCCCAACACATAACCCAAAGCTCTTCATAATCAATATGTCAAAGACATTTACATGTACAGATTCATTCCATCTGGCTCTCCTCTGTGTGGTTAGTCCTTTGTCTTTCCTGTTGTTGGCTCATCTGCTTACCTCCCTTATGTTTCCCAGGTTCCAGGTTTCGCGGTTCAGGTTTTTGTATTGTAGTTGTGCAGTGTTCTGTTAAAGCCTTCTCCGTCTCTGTCTCCATCTGCATTTGGGACCACAATCTCTCATCTCCGTCTGCCTCAGCAGATGTGACAGTAGCACTTTCAGCTTTGTTCATCATGTTTCATGTCTTGATCTTGCGTTGAATGACTTTGACAAGGTGCTGTTAGTTTTTGGTTCTTTGTTGTATTCATTTAGAAGTACTAGAATGTCTTTTTCTCCTCCAGTGGGTTGTCAGTTATTATTTATTTATTTATTAACCTTTATTTAACCAGGAAGATCCCATTGAGATTAAAAACCTCATTTTCAAGGGAGACCTGGCCAAGATAGGCAGCAGCAGATGTCTCACAGTTACAGAAATGACTCAAACACAGGCAGCAACAACACACATGCAACAATAAGTGAAAGAATACAAATAAAAAATAAAATAAAATTCTATAAAATTCAAACAAAAATAAAAAAGTCAGTTAAAATGACAATCAATCTAATTGAAACAGTTACATGTTATGGACTTGGCCTCAAGGATTCGTAAGTAACTATTAACAGTAGTTTCGTAACAAACAATGTTGCATGACTCACTTCAGCTTTTTGCTACCTTTTTTGTTGATCAAGTAAAGGGTGCTAGGATCTCCTCAGTAACTGTGGGAGGAGTAACATCACCAGGGTCAATTGAAAATCTGATCTAAAGATTAACCCTACATATTAATGACATTTATATGAAATAAGGACTACAGCCAGAGATTGGGAAGATAAAGCTTCCATGCCTGATGGGTACAAATTTAACCTATGTCAGCCTCTGCACCTTTACATGCTTGGCCTCTTCACACATGGAGAGTTCAGTTGCTCACAGATACGACAGTAACCACATCACTTGAACTTGCCTGAGTAGATGTCAGGCAAGTTCAGTTACAGTCAGGATTAGCTACATGAACTTAACTTTGGTTAATGCTGTTATTTCCATAGAGAGTACAATTTGTCTTCTTGTCAGTCTTTCATATCTTGTACATGTTTAACCTGATAAATATGTCACGGTGTGTTACACAGGTTTCACCACCAGGCAGTGCCAATGAGCAGAAAAATGTAGACAAATAAACTTTATCTAATGCTGATGCTAAATGTTAGCATAAGGAGAACTAGTTCCAGAAAGAGTGTTTCATTTACAGAAAAAAAACTCTACAAGTGAAACTGGTGCCAAGTTCACCTGTGTGTTTCACAGTAGTACTAACTTTAGTAAACTGTAAATTTACCTTTATCCAACCTCAAATAAAGTAGCATTAGTCACCTCTGGTAAGCATGAATCGTCCAACAAGTTAATGTTAGCTATTTAAATAACTGATAATTCCATCGTATCATACTTTAAGGCAGTGGTTCCCAAACGTTTTTTGCTGGGCCCCCCTTAGTTTTACAAGAAAAATGTTGCTCCCCCCCCCTCCCCCCACCACAAACACATCCTCCAACCACACACACCCATATTTTGTTACTCCATTGCGGTTTATTTAACACCTGAAACATTTAGTAAACAATTAAGCAAATACAAGTAAACTGCAATAAATTACAGGTAGTAATAAAATACACTACTAATTCTTTTACGCTACGTCCACACCTACACCTAAACGACTTCTACTGCCGTTTTGACGAGCCATCAGGCAGCCTTCACACCTCCAACGGCCCCAACAATAGAGACACTTTGGACACTAATTCCCCCACCTCTCCCCCCTCCATAGAGCCATCACCACCTTCAAACCGTTCACCTACAACACCCCCCTCCTCACCCCACACAAAAGAGGATTTCACACCACCTCCTCCCACCACAACTCTTCATATTCATGAAGCAGATGTGAGGAAGCAGTTTAAGAGTCTGAATGCTCGGAAAGCTCCCGGCCCAGACGGTGTGTCTCCTGCCACCCTCAGACACTGTGCAAACGAGCTGGCCCCAGTGTTTTCTGGCATTTTCAACTCCTCACTGCAGGCATGTCATGTGCCTTCCTGCTTCAAGTCCTCCACCATAATCCCTGTCCCCAAGAAACCTAGGATCACTGGACTAAATTACTACAGACCCGTGGCTCTGACATCTGTGGTCATGAAGTCTTTTGAGCGCCTAGTTCTCTCCCATCTCAGGACCCTCACGGCCCCCCTCCTGGACCCCCTGCAGTTTGCATATAGAGCCAACAGGTCTGTAGACGACGCCATCAACATGGCCCTACACTTCATCCTGCAGCATCTGGACTCCCCAGGAACCTACGCCAGGATCCTGTTTGTGGACTTCAGCTCTGCCTTCAACACCATCCTTCCAGACCATCTCCGAGGCAAGCTTTCCCAGATGAATGTGCCTGATCCCATCTGCCGGTGGATCACTGACTTCCTGACGGACAGGAAGCAGCATGTGAGGCTGGGAAAGAATGTCTCGGACTCCCGGACCATCAGCACCGGCTCCCCTCAGGGCTGTGTTCTTTCTCCTCTGCTCTTCTCCCTGTACACCAACTGCTGCACCTCCACCCACCAGTCTGTCAAGCTAATCAAGTTTGCAGATGACACCACCGTTATTGGACTCATCTCGGACGGGGACGAGTCTGCCTACAGGAGGGAGGTTGAACGTCATACAATATTGATTGTAAATAAGGTTAGCACGTTGTTAAAGCAGGCCATACAAAAGGCGTCATACGTTTTGTTGTCCTGGTGCAGCCACAACAACCTGGTGCTGAATGCCCAGAAGACAGTGGAGATTATTGTGGACTTCAGGAAGCACACAGCCCCACTCCCCCCCATCATCCTGACTGACACCCCCATCACCTCTGTGGACTCATTCCGCTTCCTGGGTACCACCATCACCCAGGACCTGAAGTGTTAGCCCACCATCACCTCCGTCATCAAGAAAGCCCAGCAGAGGATGTACTTCCTGAGGCAGCTGAAGAAATTCAACCTGCCAACATGGACGATGATGCAGTTCTACACTGCAATCATCGAGTCCATCCTCACCTCCTCCATCACCGTGTGGTACGCTGGAGCCACTATCAGGGACAAACAGAGACTGCAGCGTGTTGTGCGCTCTGCTGAGAAGGTGATTGGCTGCAGACTCCCATCTTTGCAGGACCTGTACACCTCCAGGACATTGCGGCGTGCAGCTCGGATCTCAGCTGACCCTTCTCACCCTGGACACAGTCTGTTTGACCTGCTCCCCTCAGGCAGGAGGCTCCGGTCCATTCGCACCAGAACCTCTCGCCATAAGAACAGTTTCTTCCCCTCTGCTGTTGGACACATGAACAATAACCATATGACTGTTCCCACCACTAACACATGACCCTACGCTGTGTTCACTGCATCATTCCATGTTTGGCACTGATCACCACCTGCACTCATGTATATATCTTTCAACGTAGCACTCTTAATTCTTATTCTCATGTATATATCTCATGTATATCTCATGCACATATCTTCCCACGTAGCACTTTTAATTCTTATCCCTACTTTTATTTTTTTCCATGTCTATTTAAGTGCTATTTATGACACTATGTTTGCACTGAAGCACCGCAGCAATTTCCTAATGTTGTAAACCTGCTCAACATTTGGCAATAAACCCCATTCTGATTCTGATTCTACACGGGTAAACCACACGTAAACTGCGCTTCGAATCACCGAAAACAGGTTTTTTTTAAACTCCTTTTTTGCGTTTACGTGTGGACGAGGAATACAGAGTTCGTCACGCAACGTCAAAGGTATGTGCCTTTTTTTCACGTCACGCTGTGCACCACGTTATTGTTTACATGTTTACAGGGGCGATCGTGGCTCAAGAGTTGGGAGTTCGCCTTGTAATCGGACGGTTGCCGGTTCGAGCCCCGTTGTATCCTTGCGCAAGACACTTCACCCGTTGCCTACTGGTGGTGGTCAGAGGGCCCGGTGGCGCCAGTGTCCGGCAGCCTCGCCTCTGTCAGTGCGCCCCAGGGTGGCTGTGGCTACAATGTAGCTTGCCATCACCAGTGTGTGAATGTGTGTGTGAATGGGTGGATGACTGGATATGTAAAGCTCTTTGGGGTCCTTAGGGACTAGTAAAGCGCTATATAAAATACAGGCCATTTACCATGAGATGAATTGCAGAATGGCAGATAGAGAGAAAATACTGTTAATCTGACAATCTGCAGGTTTTACACGCTTACATATACATTTAGAAAGGCAGAGGCGTCACGGTGTGATTATTTTAGTTGTAGTTGTTTTTTTCCTGTGTAATAATATTCAACACTGCTATCAATGTGCCTCTTTGTGCAAAATGGGTTCAAAAACATAAACAGCTGTGGGACTCTGTTTGTCCGTGATTTGAAGAGCCCAGCGCGTGTTCCCGACGCAAGGAAAACCAATTCTGCAGGGAGACCTACCTTGGCATTTGTGCAGGTGAAGCCAAAGGGCAGACATGCTTCACCATATTTTCTAGTCTTTGGCTTAGAATGAAGTTGGTTTGGAAACATATTCAGCGATGCTTCATCTCCTGTATTGTGTTTGTGTGGGAGCCCCAGGACTCTAGAATGCAACCAATTTGGTCACAAATGCGACCAAACTTTTCAGTGGTGCGACTAAAAAAAAATTTGGTCGCACCGGTGCAACCAACTGTTCGGGTAACAAAAAAATAAATAAATAAATCTCTGCAACTCTCCGTGTGGTCAACAACAGACACACATTATGCCCCTATCATGGACTAAACCAATCAGAGATAGTCAGGGGCGGGACCTCTCTGATTGGCCATGGTCCAGTTGAAAGTGCAGGTGGAAGAGGGAGGTAAGTAGCTTGAATAAAGCGATACCGATTCATTAAATCCTGAATTGAATTTTAAATATAACTGTGTTTTGCCAGAAACGCCAGATTCTCAGATTAAAGCTCAAAAAACTATTTCAACAACCACCAAACAGCAAATGAGAGCAGGTACACGGATTCCACACAAAGGCGTAAATACAGAGCGGACCCGACACATAAGAATCAGCTTTGTCTTTCTCAGCTTTCTCACCCGACGGCCCGCAGACAGACACGCTGTCGGAGCTTAGCGATTCTGATGCGTCGGGTCTGCTCTGTATTTACGTCTTTTTGCACTGATTCTGAGCTGCAGGTTTTGTCTCTCCAACCAAAATTCACCGAGCCAGCAGCAAAAGAAGCAGCAAACTACGCTTCATATTTGATAAATGTCGTCATGAATTCCCTCTGAGTTTTGCTGTTTTGCTTCCACCACGATAAAAATCACACTTCATGCACAGCTCTCTCTCTCTCTCTCTCTCTCTCTCCCTGTACTTCAAAAACAGTTTCCCGTCTCAAATCTCTGTTTTTTGCATTATTCATTCGCTTATTACCCATCAGTGTACCGTTGTTTACAGCGCTGTCGGCCGCTGTCTTTTTCTTTTTTTCACTTAAATGACCTCGGACAAGAAAGCCTAATTTCTGCTGTTCAGTACTGAAGAAATTCTAACTTTTTAAATTTTTTTGTGTTTTATTCTCAGTTACTTTGACACAAAGGCATCTGCAGTGATGTTCACAATTCTGATGAAGTCTCACATGTATCAGTACTGATGAATGATCAGAATTATAATATTTCTGACTGTCTGAGGCTAAATTGAATCGAATCAGGATGTTGAGAACCGGAATCGAATGGATTATAGAAATCAGTGATGATACCCAGCCCTAGTGAGCAGCCTAGGCCTGACAGAAGTAGATGTAGCTGTGGGTAACAAGAAAAGATGAAAAGAACTACAGGGAGTGCAGAATTATTAGGCAAGTTGTATTTTTGAGGAATAATTTTATTATTGAACAACAAACATGTTCTCAATGAACCCAAAAAACTCATTAATATCAAAGCTGAATGTTTTTGGAAGTCGTTTTTAGTTTGTTTTTAGTTTTAGCTATTTTAGGGGGATATCTGTGTGTGCAGGTGACTATTACTGTGCATAATTATTAGGCAACTTAACAAAAAACAAATATATACCCATTTCAATTATTTATTTTTACCAGTGACACCAATATAACATCTCCACATTCACAAATATACATTTCTGACATTCAAAAACAAAACAAAAACAAATCAGCGACCAATATAGCTACCTTTCTTTGCAAGGACATTCAAAAGCCTGCCATCCATGGATTCTGTCAGTGTTTTGATCTGTTCACCATCAACATTGCGTGCAACAGCAACCACAGCCTCCCAGACACTGTTCAGAGAGGTGTACTGTTTTCCCTCCTTGTAAATCTCACATTTGATGATGGACCACAATGGGGTTCAGATCAGGTGAACAAGGAGGCCATGTCATTAGTTTTTCTTCTTTTATACCCTTTCTTGCCAGCCACGCTGTGGAGTACTTGGACGCGTGTGATGGAGCATTGTCCTGCATGAAAATCATGTTTTTCTTGAAGGATGCAGACTTCTTCCTGTACCACTGCTTGAAGAAGGTGTCTTCCAGAAACTGGCAGTAGGACTGGGAGTTGAGCTTGACTCCATCCTCAACCCGAAAAGGCCCCACAAGCTCATCTTTGATGATACCAGCCCAAACCAGTACTCCAACTCCACCTTGCTGGCATCTGAGTCGGACTGGAGCTCTCTGCCCTTTACCAATCCAGCCACGGGCCCATCCATCTGGCCCATCAAGACTCACTCTCATTTCATCAGTCCATAAAACCTTAGAAAAACCAGTCTTGAGATATTTCTTGGCCCAGTCTTGACGTTTCAGCTTGTGTGTCTTGTTCAGTGGTGGTCGTCTTTCAGCCTTTCTTACCTTGGCCATGTCTCGGAGTATTGCACACCTTGTGCTTTTGGGTACTCCAGTGATGTTGCAGCTCTGGTGGCAAGTGGCATCTTGGCAGCTGCACGCTTGACTTTTCTCAGTTCATGGGCAGTTATTTTGCGCCTTGGTTTTTCCACACGCTTCTTGCGACCCTGTTGACTATTTTGAATGAAACTGTCACGGCTCGGGTCAGCGGCCGTGTGAAGGGTGGAAAGGAGGACTCAAATGCAGCACTTATTCAGACGTGAGGGTGATTTATTAACAATACCAAACATAAAGTGGAGATGGCAAACAGAACTAAGGATGAACTAAACTGGGAGAAACTAAGCCAAGGAGTGGCAAACCTGAACATCGAAGTGAGAAACAGCAGGGAGAGCACGCAGGGAATTTCACAGGGTGTGAACACAGACGACGCGACGAGGAGCAGAGGAAAACACACACTATAAGTACACAGAGAGACACTGGGAAATCACACACAGGTGGGGGAAACAGCTGGACCTGATTAACCTGACGAGACAGGGGAACACTAACACCAGGGACCAATAGAGGGAGCACAAACCCAGAACCCAGTATCTAAAATCCCAAACACAAACCATCCCAAAACAGCCACAAATAATAATGAAAGTAATAACAATAAAGAACATAAACACAAAGTCACTGAGTCATGGCCACAGGACCATGACAGAAACGCTTGATTGTTCGATGATCACGCTTCAGAAGCTTTGCAATTTTGAGACTGCTGCATCCCTCTGCAAAATATCTCACTATTTTTGACTTTTCTGAGCCTGTCAAGTCCTTCTTTTGACCCATTTTGCCAAAGGAAAGGAAGTTGCCTAATAATTATGCACTCCTGATATAGGGTGTTGATGTCATTAGACCACACCCCTTCTCATTACAGAGATGCACATCACCTAATATGCTTAATTGGTAGTAGGCTTTCGAGCCTATACAGCTTGGAGTGAGACAACATGCATGAAGAGGATGATGTGGACAAAATACTCATTTGCCTAATAATTCTGCACTCCCTGTATTGATAACTTTTTTGTTATGTTAAGGCCTGATCTGTCTGAAATTCATAGCCAGTGCTCTGACACAGTGCCATCAATCTGTGAATGCTGAAAAAGCACAGTGTATCCAGAAAACACATTATATGCTGCAATAAATACACTGCCCAAGTGTCCCTCTACCACTGCCTTTCAGCAGCGGACAGCAGCAAAAAGGTCGTCAGAGGCCGAGATGATGATTAAGTTTGACATTTTCTACAATATTGACAAAGCACTTTAAGCACAAGACTGTTAATCATTCAGAAGTGAATGTTGTCTGTATGGACTGCAATTTCCCCCCCAAAAAACTGCACATGTAAAACTGCGGTGTTAAGTGATGCGGTTGAAAAATTGGAGTGCGCCTAACTTTTGTGCCGGTGCGCCTATTTTTTTAAAGTTAGGCGCACCGGTGCCCCCATGGCAAAAAGTTAGTCTAGAGCTCTGGGGAGCCCCGTCACAAACCTGTCCATTATGCTAGCAGTGTCCAAGCGTTTATTTATTTATTTTCCTTTTCATACAGTGCCCCTCCTGCAATGGCTCTGCGCCCCCTGTAGGGGGTTGGCCCCACACTTTGGGAAGCTCTACTTTAAGGGTTAACAGAATTCACCGAAAACAGGATTCCAAAATCCTGCAGCTTAACCTGCAAACTGCCCCACATGGTGCCACAAGCACGACCTTAAGATGACAACTAAAAAGTTATTTGTTGTCATTTTCAACAGATAATCACTGAATACATTCAGGCCCACTAATCATGGCGTCTTCTTCACAAGCTGAATACATAAAAGACAACTGAGTGTTTCTGAGTGAATGACACAGACTAAACCACAACGAAAATGGGGCTAACGTTACACTAACCAGGAGATGGCAGCCTTTTAATGGGCAAAGTCTTTAAACCATCAGTGTGATAGAGTGGGAAAATTGGCTAACATCATATCAAATGTATCAGTTAAAGCCACCAATAGTAACATTAAGTGATACAATCTTAGTTTCAGAAACGTCTTCTAGAGTTAAACTTATTTTGTTTAGTGTGAATCCTGATCAAGGTCTCTCTTATCTGTCGCCTAGGATCAGGAGACGCTGGTCTTAGAAGCAAAAAATATCAAGAAATAATAAAACTGAAATAAACACATTTTTTCAGACATCTATTAAATAACACGTTGTTTTAAATTGTGTTAAATTGCGGGGACACCTTGTGTACCGGCATTATTAAAAATTGCATGCCAGGTTAACTAATGAATGACACAACACTTTACAGTTAAATAGATACATGGATAAAATTAAGGAAAACAACGATTTCATGGTTTCTCATCTGTCAGTGGCTTTGCTCGGTAAATATCATGAGGTAATTTTCCTGTAATAAACTTATTTTTGCACATTTCTTCTAACATATCTTTGAGATTTTCTTCAGTTTCCTAATCTCACAGAGCCTGATTGTCAGAGGTTGTGTGCGGAGGCGAGGAAGAGATGACCCACACGCAGGACTCTTGGTGCAGAATGAGGTTTATTGAACATGGAGACAAAAGATGATAGGACGGCTGGCTGAACTTAACGGACTGGTAGACTAACTGGCTGGATGACTGAACTGAACACGCGACAGGAACAACATCAATGACATGACCGTGAACGAGTAGAAACAGAGGGCTTAAATACACAGACTGATGAGGATGATAATGAGAGACCGGTGAGTACACAGCTGAACATAATCTGGCTAATGACACAAGACGAGCTGACACAGGAAAAGCAGGAAGTGAGCACATGGAAGTGGAAAAATAAACTGAACATGAACAAAACTGAAAACACTGGGTCACCGACCCAGGAACCCTGACACTGATATGTTCACACTGAATAGTTTAGTGCAGGACACAGCAGGTTGTATTTAGAGGCAGGAAATGAGGATACATACAATCCTCCATAAGTGGAACAAAACTGATAAGAACCTCTGTTAATCCCAACTCTTAAAATCTTCCTGCTTTGTCTTCCAGAGCCTGAGCTCCGGGAGAAAATACAGAGGCATCCTGTTTTGTTTTCCTTATTTGAGTATTTTGCCATTCATTTTTACCTGCCTCTTTGTTGTGTTAATTTATAACCTGTGTAACAGTTGGTGAAATGTTAGTATTTGACCACATTTTGACCAGCTCTTGTAATGATAATGTAATTAATGCATTTTATTTTGTATGTTTTATTTTTATGTTGAGCATAAACATTTTCCTTTTTTTTTTGCATACCGGATTGGTGTACAGTTAATTTGATACATGGAAAATAACCGGTTAATTTTGTAAGTATAAGGTAAGAGCAGAGGTTACTTCCTGTTTTGGGAAGTAAGGTCAGAGAAGCTGCTCATGGTGACGGTCTAGCCGTGTGAATGTTAAAGAAGAAATAAGTCCTAAGTTCCAATTACACCGGTTTGTCTACTTGCAGGCCAAAGTGGTATGTTTGTTTATATTTTGTGAATTTTATATTGCAATATGTTTTAATGCTGAAATATAGTTTTCTTGTACATTTGTATTCACCAGTTCTACGGTGTACCTGTGTATGTTAAGAGAAGCACAGTAAACATCAGTAAGGAAGAACTCTCGTGTCTCTCGTGTATGTGTACAAGCCGGCATAACCTGTTTTTATTTAATGTAGTTTTCAGAGTTGAAGAGAAGCATAACTGAATGAAACACCCACACATGCACACATGCGTGATGGCAGAAGGTTGGAGGATTTATAGTTACAAGTTTCTTGGCATCTGATTTGCAATGTGATCCTCGCAGAATCCGTACAGACAGAAGCACGTGTGTGTGTGTGTGTGTGTGTGTGTGTGTGTGTGTGTGTGTGTGTGTGTGTGTATCTCCATGTTTGCGTGTGTGTGTGTGTGTGTGTGTGTGTGTGTGTGTGTGTGTATCTGCATGTTTGTGTGTGTGTGTGCTGGTGTCTGTCAGCTGCTCGACTCTGCAGCTTGGTTCTTGTCCGCAGAGATTTCAGAGAGAAATTGTAGAATCTGAACTTGCTGTCAGTGAACTTGGGAACGTCTCAATCAGAGAAACTCACACAGCAAAATTTGACACTGACAATATTCAGACAAGACAAATTTGTCTGCAACAAACCACAAACCAGCTGGGGTGACGTTAAACAGTTCAAAAACAGCCATCAGCACTTCTGAATTGATTTAAGTAGATGACTGCAGAGCTTTGCTGTTCAGATCTTCAGGAGGTTCCAGCCATCCAATCATGACACACAGAAAGACAAAACATTACTAATAATATAAAAACTTCAAACAGCTGTGGTAAACAGTGAGCGACGGTTCTGCACAAAGCAAACCACGTCACGGAGGTAAGAGTCAGAAACTCTAACGGGAAAGTCAACGTTAGTGTGCAATGTCAGACATAGGCTAGCTCTGTACTCATGCATCACACAGTCTTCTAACTCTGTGCAATAGAAAAACAGTGAGTGAGACACTGAAATGATTCCATTCCAACAGAAGGCAGCTCGCTCACATATCGGAGCTCCCATCTGTCTCTCACATGAAGATTGTTCAGGTAGCTCCAAGTCTCAGGACACGACTGCAGTCTTTGTTTCTGTCATGTGGTCACTTTCTGTCCTCCATGTTTTGGATCAGTAGAAAGAGTGAGGTGAGCACCAACAGAAGGTGATCTGAAGACGAGCTCAGTATGGAAACCCTCTGTGTGTGTGTGTATTTGTTATTATTGCTGCAAATTGTGGTAAATTCAGACTGAATGACAGGCCCTACATTAGTCACATGACAGTCAGCTGTTTCATATTGGTGCTCTGTGGTCACACGCTGTGCTGTTTAAAGTCGATATAGTTTAAATATTGCTCACCGATTTACAAAGACTTAAAGACACACACACACCTTAGACTGTTCTTTGGGGAACAGGTTGTTATGATGTTCAAGTTGGTATGATGTTTAAGTTCCCAAATAACTGAATAAATGTTTCTTTAAAATGAAATGTGGAACAGCACCCCCTGCCTGTAGGAGGCGTCTGCAGCTGTAGTCTGTCATTCACTTCCTGCTCAAAGACCAACAGAGCCAAGAGGGAGACAGGAAATACCAAACGTTACTGAGCACATCCAACAGCATTCTGCAGGCTATGGTTACACACACACACACACACGCAGAGTTATCTGTGTTGTTGTTCCAGCAGGGTGTGATGATGTTGTGTCACACCGATAGAGAAAAGTCCTTCTGCTTTTAATGCATCTGTGGGTGTGTGCCCTCTGATAGTGTTAGTGTGAGCTGATTTATGTATTTTGTTCTCGGAGTCACTCAGACTTTCCTTTCCTTCCTTAAAGGTGTAAAAAAAAAGTTTTTCAGATAAACGGGATTCGATTGTGGACAAAGGAAAGCCTTTAAGAAGCTCAGTCAGCTTGATAAAATCTCCTTTTTCCTTTTCTGCAGCTGAATGTTTTCCAGGGAAGTTTATGAAATATTCTGGATTCACAGGCTGAAGATTTGTGCTGGAAAACTGCTTGTTGTCGATGTGAACACAAAATCAGAATGTCATCTGCATATAAACAGACTTTTTTGATCCGTGTTAGACGTCACGAATCAGGTCCTCATACTGCTGTGAATTCCGGCCTTATGCATTAACAGTGAGGTTTCACTGCCACCATTAGGACCAGAACACGATCAAACCATGTGGGGACTTAAGAACTTCTCTGGATGTCAGGTTTAATGAAGACCTCTTAGTTAGGCAGGCATTCAAATGACATAATCTTTTATTGATGGAAAACCAACATGCCAAAAAAACAGACACACTGGCAGCTAGGAAACCGACTTGAACTCTGGAAAATTACAAAATAGGAGGTACGATAAGCAGGAAACAAGATGATGTGACAATGGACTAAGGCAAACTGAGGGAATAAATACAAGAGCTGATGAGGGCCAAGGAGAGACACCTGGGAATACACACAGCTAAATCTAACAACGGGACAGGAGCTAAAGAATAACAAAGTCTGGACAGACGTCAGATTTAATCTATCATGAATTATGTTTATTACTATTAGTCATAATGGGTTTTTTACTTAAAATGGTCACTGTGAATGTAAAGTGATGTAAAGTGGTCTCTGATGCCATCTTGTGGTGAATCAAAACATTACTGTCTGTCAGTCTGTGTGTGGCGCCGGCTATCACCAGAACAAGAGGCTGAATGACATGTCACTGATGGACACACAAACATTCACACAAACACACAAACACATGCACACATTGACAAACAAAGACATATAAATGCACACACACACACTTTCAGGTTAAATCAGAGGACGCAGCTACAGCAGCTCTCACTGTAAGCCTGGTTTTGTGCCATCATCAGATTTTCTGTGGTTACATTTGACCTATTGTGCTTTCATGTGTTTGTATGTTCATGAATGTGCATGTGTGTGTGTGTGTTTTGTGTTTCCACAGCAGTGGCACTTTTAATGAGAGTTAATGTTTTGAGCTGAATGTTAACGAAGCTTTAAATGTGTTTGTTCTGATTGATGTTAGTGAAAGTTATTACATTTATTTTAAATCTGTTATTCTTACATGTGATGAAACAACATTTTAACACAGGTGTTACTTAGTGTTTGAGGTAATAATGAATTCTTTGGACTGATTCAAAGTGTGTGTGAGCGTCTCTATTAAGCTTCCTGTAGCCTAATATTTGTGGGAACCAGCAGAGTCACTGAGCTGACAGACGAGCTGGGAGACATGCAGTTTCTCTGCTGAGTCTACTGTAAAATGTAGTCAATCATCAGTGTGATCAATAGTGATGATTATATTCACTGAAAGAAGTTTTTATAACATGCTACATGTCGGAGTCACGGTGGATGAGTTTATATCCAGCTAAAATACAAAACAATGTAGGGGTTCAATGAGAGGTGAAGAGGGTATGAAAGAAAATCATGTAGAAACACTGAAAGGATGTGTGTGTGTGTGTGTGTGTGTGTGTGTGTGTGTGTGTGTGTGTGTGTGTGTGTGTGTGTGTGTGTGTGTGTGTGTGTGTTGGAATGAGCCAGGTCATCGTACTCACTGTAATTTTACACCCAAGGGTTAAATTGATGACTCCCAACAGCTGCTGGTGCCATAGTAACGCAAGGGTGGGGTCAACACCAGCAACACTGAAAACATGAAAGCTCAAGTGAAGTATAGTGAGATACTGCATTCTGATTTAATGTTGTAGTTTTGATTTAGCTTTACTTATAACTACCACATGACGGCAGGAAGCTCCGGCCCAAGGTAAAGACTCTAAAATATGAGAGAAAGTGTTGAGCTGTGAACAACATTTAAACGCTCCAGGCAGGAAGGTAGAACGTATTTTTAATAGTCACGTCATTTCAGATTACCAGTGAACTTTCTGATTGATTCTCGTAATTATTCACACTTTATTTACAGTCACATTTTTCTTGTGGTTCTTGTTTGACTTAGTTCGCTTTTAGTTAGTTTCACCGTGACATCATGGTGCTCCTTTCTAATGAAGGGCTTAAATCCCCTGCATTTTCTTTCCCTACAGGTGACAGGTGAACTAGGGAAGTTCAGGAGATTCTGCATGATGCCAACATGGCACCTCTTTTGCCCCCTATTGGTTCAGAGATTTTTAAACGATTCACACCAGCATCACTGGAGGAAATCCAACGGCGCCATGAAGCTGAAGAAAAGGAATGTCAGATAAGAAAGGAGAACAACATTGAGGTATATAATATACTGACTGATCAGCTAAGGATAAGTAATCAGGACTCTGAAAACATATAATCCATACTCTGGCTGTGCCACAGATTGCAGAGGAAGATCTTCCTAAACCAGCCAGTGACCTGGAGGCCGGAAAACCTCTTCCCCTTATATATGGAGACCCACCTCCTGAGTTTCTCAACACCCCACTGGAAGAGTTGGATCCTTTCTACCAGTCGAAGAAGGTGTTTTTGTTTAAAGAAATATATGTTTGAACATAAGGATGTCCATAAGTGTACAACACATTTCTGTAATTGTATTATCATATCTACGGCCATATGTTCTGAGCCCTCAGGTGAAGAGAGGAGCTGAACTGCCAACTGATCACCAATTGGTGGTGAGTTGGATCAGGTAGCAGGGGCAGATGCCAGACACACCTGGCACACCCAAATATATCATGGGGGTGTGCTGGAAATGTTCTACACCTTCATTGATTAGGCTGCTGCAAGGAGATGCAGCTGCAAAGCAGTTGATACCTCTCGTGATCCCTAATCAACATTGTGGACACCAGAGGGGAATAGAGCCACTGGGCCATTGGGCTTGGTTAGCCTGTGGGACTCCACAGGCAGCTGACAGGTACCGACAGGCGAAGGGGAACTCAGGCTATAGATGAAGCAAAATATCACAAGGGGAAAGAGGTGCTCGAATTAAACTGTTTATAGCAGGGTGGGTTGTTGCTTACTTCAGCTGACTTGGTCATAGAAAGGAATACTTTGAGGGCATCCTGAATCCTATTGGCATAGCTTCTGTAGAGCTAGCAGAGTCTGAGAACAAGGGAAGGAATTGGGCTTAGTTAGCCTATTACTAGAGGTGAGTCACTGACACAGTTAAGCAGTTTCTTGGAGGCCTGGCTCCTAGGGTGGATTAGGTTCACCATGAGTTTCTAAAAGCCCTGGATGTTGTAGGGCAGTCACGCTAATGGTAAAAACACAGCCCTTTTCTGCGGTGCCAAGGTGCCACGTTCCCAGCCACCATCGATGAGTCAGAGACCCCCGGGAGAATTGGTGGGGGCGCGGGAGATGTCGTCAGTAAGTCGGGAACTATCGCCTGGATGCTGAAGCTCCTGGTAGCCAGGAGAATGTGATCTG
Organism: Rhamphochromis longiceps; assembly: GCF_057381845.1. NCBI lineage: Eukaryota > Metazoa > Chordata > Actinopteri > Cichliformes > Cichlidae > Rhamphochromis > Rhamphochromis longiceps. Next base: position 38,994,637 of record NC_140560.1, on the reverse strand, counting down.
CTTCTTCTGCAAGTGAGTGGTAAACCTTCGCAGCCAGCAGTGCTCTCACTGTCAACGTAAATGAAGACAGAAAACCAAACAGCAGTGACTGAAGTTGGAGGACGAATGCAATTTTTTTTCCACACAAAGAGGGTTCCCGATGGTTAGGAACAAATGTAATCACATGGCAGGATGCTGTTAATGGACCAATTTTCAGTCAGGAGAACAACTGCAATAGAAGGTTAGTCATTAACATACTGCTGCATGGGCTGGGCTGTAGTTACATTGTAAGGTTTTAAAAACTGAGCTTAAAAAATGAATAGTAATGGTAAAATCCGAGAGAGGCCGACAGTGATCACTGACTGTTTTAGATTAAATAAAACAAGATACAAAGAGAACACGCTAAAAACACAACAGCCTTAATAAATGCAGAGTAGTTTGGACCCAGAAGCAGGATTCATCAGGTCATCACTTAATGATCGGATATTCCACCCTCTGTGAATGGTTTAATGCAGTACAGTTGTTATTATTATCACTCGTCACATCCTGTTTATGACAGTTAAAATAAATAACATTCATAAGAAAATTGTCTGTGTAAACTGTATCTGGTGTTTATTAGGCCGATACTACTGTACTTTAATGTAATTGATAAGGATAGTACTCCAAGAGCCATATATTTTATGAGGTGGTACTCATTGTGAAAAGCTTGAGTAGTAAGGCATTCCTAGTTGACACACCTGCAGCACAATGTGGAGCTCTGGGATGGTTCCTCTGGATTGGCAGACTGGGAAGGTGGTCCCCATCATTATGAAAGAGAACTGGAGGGTGGATGCTCCACCTATACAGCGTCTTGAGTTTTCCTGGAATTGTTTATGTCAGGGTACCAGAGACAAGAGTTCATTTGCTACTAGAACACTGGATTCAGGAGGAGCAGTTTTTGTCATGGTTGAAACAATGGACCAGTTCTTTATCCTCTCGAGGATATTTGAGGTTGTGTGGGACTTTACCCAACCAGTCTACATGTTATCATTTGATACTGATGGTGAGAAACACCATACCACCTGTCTGCCTGTCACCTGTGTCTCACCTGTCTGTCTCTCTGCAGACCTTCATTGTGCTCAGTAAAGGAAACGTGATCTACAGGTTTAATGCTGAACCCGCCTGTCACCTGCTGAGTCCATTCAACCCACTCAGGATCTTAGCCATCAAGGTCCTCATTCATTCATATCCTTTACGATAGTTTGCACCCTACCTGCATAATGTCACAGTATGCCTTTATGACAACAGGATGACATTTTTTTTCTTACAAATAAAACTTTATTCAGTCTGTTCATTATGGTAACGATTCTGACCAACTGTGCGTTTATGACGATGAGTGACCCACCAGCATGGAGCAAGACAGTCGAGTGAGTTCATGCACGCGCGCACACACACACTCTCTCTCTCTCTCTCTCTCTCTCTCTCTCTCTCTCTCTCTCTCTCTCTAAAGTGACATCACGTTTCAGGTTATTGTGTGGGGGTTTTTTCATGTTTTGTGGCTGTCTGAGACCCTGGAGTATAATCGTGGGTGGGTCTCTGCAGATGTCTCTATGACACCACGTGACATGTTTATCAGTGAGCACAGAGATTCTCAGAAAGCTGAGAGAAAGATCCTGCAACAGCTGGAAAACGTGCTCTGTGTCATGGTCCTGGGCCATGTTGGCCCAGTATTCTTAGTTTTCTTGTATGTTTGTATTTTGTTCCCTATTTAGGCCATGTTTCCTGAGTTGCCCTGTTGTGTTGTTCCCTAAGTGTTTTCCCTTCGTGGCTTTTACCCCCTGTGTGCCCCTCTGTGTATCTGTGAGCCCTCGCCTCTCCTTATGTTTTATTCCATGTTTCCCCTGCCCGTTATGTCTAAGTTCTCCCCGTGCTCTCTCTCCCCCTGTGTGCCCTCTGTGTATTTATGAGCCCTCGTCTCCCTTTGTGGTTGTTCCATGTTTCCCCAGCCCGTTATGTCTGTGTTTTCCCCGTGCTCTCTCTCCTCCTGTCTGAACCTCTGTACTTCCTGTTTGACTCTGCCCGTCTCCCGTCAGTGTTATGTTCACCCCGCCCTGTCTCGTTATGGTTATCTGTGTCAGCTGTGTTCCCCGTGTGTTCCCACTTTCCTCGTTAACCCTCTGTGTATTTCTGTCTGCGTCTCCCTCTGTTCGGCGTCGCGTTCTCCCTCATGCTGTGTGTGATTCCCCCTGTGTTTCCTGGTGAACTTTATGTTAGTTTTTCCCAGTTTAGTTTTCCTTTTATCTTTTGTCGGCAATAAAGCTGCATTTTGAGTTTATCCCCTGAGTCCGTGAGTTTGCATTTTGGGTCCTCATCCTGCCTGCCACACAGCGACCATGACACTCTGAGGGAAATGTTTTGGAAAAAACCCTTGGACTACCCACGTTCCCTCTTTTGACTTCTTGTATTCCAGCAGCGATTCTTAGTCTCAGCAGCTTTGGTCATTTGGTTGTTTAGTTCGCCCCAGGCACGTGGTTACAGTACCATGTTGAAGTCACATGACACATAAAAACAATAATCAAACATTAAACTAACTGAATCAAAGTTTCTTTGATTTAAATCATAATTAAGTGTTACAGCTCTCCTTTACTTTCCTCGTTTCACTCTGCAACCTGATTTCTGCTGGAAGAATATATGTAAACTCTCATTTCCCTCCATGAAATGTGATAAGAAAAAAATCCTGATCATATTGTAAAACTTCAGCAGAGGAAATCCTGTTTAATCGTGAAAGTAAGAGCATGCATATATGTGAAGGCAACTCTTAGTTTGCTACAAAGCACAAGGACTGGGTGCTGAAGGTCACTTGGTCTGATGAGTACAGGTTTACCTTGTTCCAGAGTGATGGAGACATGAGAGTAAGAAAACAAGTGGGTGACGTGATGCATCCATCATGTACACAATATCACTAGTACCTGCTATACAAGCCAACCTGATCAGCTGAGTGAGATGGTCAGGTGATGAGAGGTGAAATGTCCTCACAAAACTGTCACTTTCTTTCCAAACTCCACCATGACCTGGATGACCGATACCTACACAGACATATGTAATGGTCAGAAATCCAGTGTTAAGTCCAGTTGGGGATTTTGCTGTGCTGCTATAATACCCTGCTGATATGAGTTTTATGTTTTTTATTTTCTCTGTTTCCTTGTTGAACAGATATGTGTTCACAGGCATCTACACATTTGAAGCATCTATCAAAGTTTTGTCTCGAGGATTCTGCATCGGAGACTTCACCTTCCTCAAAGACCCGTGGAATTGGCTGGACTTCATGGTCATCAGCATGGCGTAATAATCAATCATACATTTGATGTATTAATCAGACAGCATACGGTTCAGATGTAATTTTATTTCATTTTATTTGGCAAAATGAAAAAAAGAAGCCTCAGAAGCAGCTTTAACTGTAAAAGCAAAATATTTTATTTTAGATGGAAGCTATTTATATTCCATCTTCATAGTTAAATTTCAAACAACATTTAGTAATTAAAGGAAGATGATGCAAGTGACGATGATTAGAATGATTACAAAGGTGAAAAAAATTATGAAAATAGTGACGATGATAAGAGATGAAGGTGTTGATGATGTGTCTATTCCAGATATTTGACGGAATTTGTGGATTTGGGAAATGTGTCGGCATTGAGGACATTCCGAGTTCTTCGAGCTCTTAAAACGATTACCGTCATCCCTGGTCAGTGTGTGTGTACATGACTGGATTTTGGATGTTAAGTGCACCTAAAAAACAAAAAACGTGTTTAACCACCAAAAAACCAGCGATTTTCGTCTCCCTGTAGTGATGACTTTGATGTTTGTGATTAGACTTTAACACCCATCCAATCCGCAGGTCTGAAAACAATTGTTGGAGCTCTCATCCAATCAGTGAAGAAGCTTGCTGATGTCATGATTCTGACAGTTTTCTGCCTCAGTGTCTTCGCTCTGATTGGTCTTCAGCTCTTCATGGGAAACCTGAGGCAAAAATGTGTCCTGATGCCACCACCATTTCTTAGCAACCACACGTCAGACAGTAATCTTAACACCAGTTTCTATGGCAATGACACTTACAGCAACAACACGGGAAGCAGTAACTTTGACTTCTACGAGTACATCAACAACCCAGGTAGGAATACTTTAAGGGTTAGGATTAAGCTTCTCTGAAGAACATAGCTGTAACCCCAGTCTGTCTGTCACAGAGAACCATTACTACTATCCTGGTCATGCTGATGCTCTGCTGTGTGGAAACAGCTCTGATGCTGGGTATGTTAACATAATGATACAAATAATAGTAAATGGCAATAATAGTAATGTTAACATGAGCACAGATGATGACAACAATGTGTCCAGGGTCTGTCCGGATGGTTACGTCTGTATGAAGGCAGGGAGAAACCCAAACTACGGCTACACCAGCTACGACACTTTCGGTTGGGCGTTCCTGGCTCTTTTCAGACTCATGACTCAGGACTTCTGGGAAAATCTGTTCCAGCTGGTCAGTAACTCGCTGGTCCACTATAGGCTGTTTCCACAAACTGTAAAAATGGACACATCCTCCATGTAGAAAAAGCTGCATACTTTCCAATCAATCAGGAGCCATTTGGTCTCTGCGAGAAAGTAAACCGACTACTTAACTGGCTTTTGAGTTCACTAAACTCTTTCCTAATGAAAACTGATGTTTGGATAGAAGCAGTTCACACCAATTATCTCAAGTCACTTGAAAATCGACACCCTACAATATTAGAGAGCACTCTGCAGCAAAATGCTCTATTAGGATGCTGTTATGGCATTTAAGATAAGATGGGACCTGATTGTTTAAGACCTTGTATGTGAGGAGCATGATTTTAAATTCATAATAAATGTAACCCTCTCAGGCTCAAATTAAACTTTTTGTTGCTAATGCACAACCAAGTCCTGCAGTGGTACTTCTGAGTAAAACAAACTCATAAAATATGTATGTGGGGTAATCAGGTTGTTAGTTTTTAACTGTTGCAAATCGGCAACGCCTGCCTTGAGAGGGTAAACAGGGAGCTAATGAGGAGAAGCCAGTATGGGGGAAATCAGCTCTCTTTATCAATATAATGTGTCTGTGTGTGTGTGTGTGTTTATTGTAGGTTTATTCATTTGTAAGGAACCCCATTAGCCTCCACAACAGTGGTTTCATGTCTTCCTGGGGCCCAAACCATCGAATACAATCAAATTTAAATGTCTGTGTGTGTGTGTGTGTGTGTGTGTGTGTGTGTGTGTGTGTGTGTGTGTGTGTGTGTGTGTGTGTGTCAGCCTGTATGTACACAAACCTCTGCATCCAATTCTTGTTTTTTAAAGTGATTCATGATGTGTGACATACAATCCTTCACTGCAGTTCACCGATACCATCAAAAGCCCTAAAATACTATGAGATTCATGCTCATGATGAGTGGATGGAAACTTCTGGCCGATGACTACTCTACTGATGATGATTTAAAATATTACGTAGCTCCATCAGACCTGTCGTGACTGATTTTCACTTCAGTTCTTGTGTAATTTGGCATACTTCAGGCTTTTCACTCTGTTTCCCACAACATTGGTTTGTCCCTTGAGTAAAGAGCTTTGTATGAGTTAATGATTTATAGGTCAGAGTTCAGAGGCTCAATACACACAAGAAAAAAATTTCATTTGAAAATGGTCAGGGACAAGGACTGGATTGAAAATGGATGAAAAAACATCCAATGTAAAAAGAAGAACTTTGAAAAAGCTTGAAAAAACGTGAAAAACTATTGGTCAAGAGAATTTTTTAAATTACAAGACAATCTGGCTCCTTGGAAGAAACATATGGAGAACTGAGGGATGGCATTTGGACATTACATCCATTTTTGAGATACAGTCTGTTTCCTGACTTCCCATGATGCACTGCCATGTTACGTTTCATTCGGTTTCTAACTTTCTCAGAATTTAGGATGAAAAATATTTGTGTGACGTTTGAAATATTTGACAGCTTGAAACAGCATAACTGTAGATATAAACATCATAAAGAGAACAAATACACCTGTGTGACGTCAGCACAGAGAAGGGCCATTTACCATTTTACCAAATAAACACAAAATAAATGAGTGCAGAATTAAATGAGAACATAAACAGGGCAACAGTGTCATACATAGGGCTGCTCGATTATGGCAAAAATGATAATCACGATTATTTTCACTGAAATTGAGATCACGATTATTTGACGATATTTATTTAACCCTTTAAGACCTACTATAGAACCAAGTCCACCAGAGCTTATATTATTTTTTTTACATGCTGTAGTGCCATTTGTGGGAGCATTTCAAGTTGCTATACATCAATACAACTGTTATAGCCCATATTTTAATAATATGTATGCATTAAGTCCATAGTAATTACATAAATTGCAAAAAAGTGCAATAAACTACAAAAAAAATTGAAAATCGCTTTTGTTTTGTTTACATATATTTCTACTTGGAGAAATTTAAGAGGTTTATCCCTCAAAACTTTAAATACAATAAAGTTGCAAAAAATAGTTTCCCACCACAGGAAATTTATTTTGAGTGTCTTCATAGTTTTATTTTGGAGATACAGCAATTTTTATATATTGCAGGAAAAACAAAAAACAATCCTATGATGCAAATTTGCAAAGAAAACAGCATGTGCATCATTTCACTGTGGGAAGTGTTACGAACAGCTGATAGGAACGGCAAAGCGTGTTTCTGGAATATTATGTTTTTGTTCCTGCAAGCGCTTTTTATGCAATTTTTGCAAAGCTATATGTGGAACGAAACCGTGACCGAGGACAAGCTGATGGCATCAGATGTAAGTACAACTCCTCCGGTTTCATATGCAAAACAAATTATTGCGCTAGCTTACACGGTTCAGGTTCTACAGGGATTTAAAAATAGTTACGCAAAACGGAGCGTGCTGCTCTGACCGGCTTTAAAGGGTTAACAATGACTTTAAAAAAATAATATAAAATAGTGTGCAACACCACTGAAGTTTTTTTTTTTTAAACTCTCTTTTCAACCAACGGCAGTCACTCTCCAAATAACTTCTGCTTAGCTTTCCGAGCTTCCCTCGGGTCCTCTTAATCAGCGGTCTCCAACCTTTTTTGCGCCACGGACCGGTTTATGCCCGACAATATTTTCACGGACTGGCCTTTAAGGTGTCGCGGATAAATTAGGGAGGGGCTAATAATCGGCTCAGTCATTTTTAATGATCGTTGAAAGCCCAGATCGTAATCGTGATTAAAATTCGATTAATTGAGCAGCCCTAGTCATACATCTTATATATTATGAGACAAACCAAGAGCCAAAGCACATACAGCAGTTCCGCCCACCTGTCCTTCTTTTGTTTCTATGCAGACTTTGCGAGCCGCCGGTAAAACCTACATGATCTTCTTTGTGGTCGTCATCTTCCTCGGGTCATTTTACCTCATTAACCTCATCCTGGCTGTGGTCGCCATGGCGTACGCCGAGCAGAATCAAGCCACCATCGCTGAAGCCAAACAGAAGGAGGAGGAGTACGCTCAGATCCTGGAGGCGCTGAAGAGGAGAGAAGAGGAGGTCTGATCACTGGCATGAAAACTTGCACAGGATCATTTAAACACAGCTGAATCTTTGTTTCATTACAGCAGGCAACCAGGACGGCAGAGCTGTTAGAGGATGCAGACCCAACACTGCAGAAGAAAAATTCATCTACAGATTTAAACAGCCACAAGCTAGAGCACAATGCAATGGAAGGTACATACACCTGTGTCATGTTACCTCTAACACAGAGCCTGTGGGATGTCCTGTCATTATGACCAACCAGGCCAAACTGTTCAGAGGTAGACGTTGAGCACCTTGCGGGAAAAACGAAGCTGGTCGTTTTCATTTGAATGGTCCCTATGTAAAGTCTCTTTAAAAGCATTTTGAAGTCTCTGGTAAAATCTCTGTGCTATACTAACAGTGTTCAGTGGCTCTGTGGTGTAGTGGTTAACACCTGGCCTTATACGTGAAAGATCTTTGGCTTGAAAGTGAAAGGAGGCACGAAATTCATCCTCAGTGAGTCCCAAGTTAGCATAAACCCAGATAAACATGAGGGTTCAATCATCCATCTGTCTTAAATCACAGCTGCTGCAGCTGAAAATACCAACCTACAGTGTCCAAATAGCATCATCTCCAATGTTCATAAATGTCTATAGTAATTGTTCAGCTGCTTTCAAATACATTTGGTCTAAAATGTTTATAGGCACATTAATGAGCTCAAATCAATTACAGCTTTCATGTATTTCCCACAAACAGCAGAAACATGTTAAACCAAAGGTTGAATTTAACTTTGAGCTACTGCTATGCAGCAGAAGGTGAAATAAACAAAGACTCCAGAGGAGAGATTTAAACCACAGTGGTAATGAGTAATAGCTACAGCAAGAACAAGGGAGATGAAAATTAACCTTCTTCACCTGGAGATAGAAATTCAGTCTAAATTTTTAAACAATCTCACTTGACTTCTGATCTCTGGCTTGTGACAGTATGCAGGGAAAAAGCATAACACAAACAGAAAGCCTTCACTGTACTTATAACCTCTGTGAAGCTCTTTGTCTTACAATGAACACTGCATAAATCCCATTTAATTGGTCTGTGACATTTGTATGTGATATGTGCACATCTGGACCTTTAGAGAAAATCTCAATAAAGCTCATGCTTCACCAATCAGCTGTGACTTTCAGAATTTGAGGATGACCAGAGGCCGTGTCCTCCATGTTGGTATGTGTTCGCTGACATCTTCCTGAAGTGGAACTGTTGTGGCTGTTGGCGATGGCTCAAGCAGTGGCTCTTCATCATTGTTATGGATCCATTTGTGGACCTCACCATCACCATCTGCATCGTCCTCAACACTGTCTTCATGGCTATGGAGCATTATCCAATGACAGAGGAGTTTGAGGAGCTGCTGAGTGTTGGGAATCTGGTCAGTGATAGAGTCATACAATGTGATCCTGATTAGATGCATTCAGCTCACATGAATGTTACACTCTGTTAAACACAGTAAAGATCTTAACATATTTGGATGTCTGACCCCTCACCTCTAAACCCCCAGGTCTTCACAGGTATCTTTACAGCTGAAATGGTCCTTAAGCTTCTGGCCATGGACCCGTATTACTACTTCCAGGTCAGACTTTGCGTTTGTTTACTGATGATTCACAACTGTTCCTATAGTAACATTTTTGTACTTTTTGTCATGGCTGTAGGTGGGCTGGAACATCTTTGACAGCATCATTGTCACCATGAGTCTGGTTGAACTGGGATTAGCTAACGTTCAGGGCCTATCAGTGTTACGCTCATTCCGACTGGTCAGTGCATCCTCATCATTGTCATTACCATCATCACTTACTCAGAAAGTGAATGAAAAATGATATTAGAATCAGAATCAGAATCAGAATGGGGTTTATTGCCAAATGTTGAGCAGGTTTACAACATTAGGAAATTGCTGCGGTGCTTCAGTGCAAACATAGTGTCATAAATAGCACTTAAATAGACATGGAAAAAAATAAAAGTAGGGATAAGAATTAAAAGTGCTACGTGGAAAGATATGTGCATGAGATATACATGAGATATATACATGAGAATAAGAATTAAGAGTGCTACGTTGAAAGATATATACATGAGTGCAGGTGGTGATCAGTGCCAAACATGGAATGATGCAGTGAACACAGCGTAGGGTCATGTGTTAGTGGTGGGAACAGTCATATGGTTATTGTTCATGTGTCCAACAGCAGAGGGGAAGAAACTGTTCTTATGGCGAGAGGTTCTGGTGCGAATGGACCGGAGCACTAATGGACCAGATATTAGTGCTAGTCTGTCTTCTCACCCTTATCTCACATGCCTCTTCACCTTTACAGATGCGAGTATTTAAGCTGGCCAAGTCCTGGCCAACCCTGAACATGCTGATAAAGATCATCGGGAACTCGGTGGGGGCTCTTGGGAACCTGACTCTGGTTCTTGCCATCATTGTCTTCATCTTTGCTGTCGTCGGCATGCAGCTGTTTGGGAAGAACTATAAAGACTGCGTCTGTCGCATTGCAGAGGACTGTGAGCTTCCTCGCTGGCATATGCATGACTTCTTCCACTCCTTCCTCATCATCTTCAGGGTGCTGTGCGGTGAGTGGATCGAGACCATGTGGGACTGTATGGAGGTGTCGGATCAGACCATGTGTCTGATTGTCTTCATGATGGTCCTGGTTATTGGAAACCTGGTGGTGAGTATCTGACTAGAAAGTGCTTTTTCCCAAATCAGTTTCTTATTGTTTCAGGTTTTGAAAGTCAAAGGTATATGGTGACATTTACAGAAAGGCAAGCAAAGACGATAAACCCAGCGTTTTTGTTTTAACACAAGCCTCATCAACCATTCACAGCAGATTTTTTTTCCATGCTCTTTCTATCTAACATTCACATGCATTGATGCATCAGAAATTAACCTGAGGTTAGTATCTTGCCCAAGGAAATTTGTCATGCACATTGGTGCACATTGGTGCACTGGTGGTGAGATGCTAAACAAACCTGGTGTACCCAAACATGAGGGTGCACTAGGAACGTCTGACAGAGGCCCAAATCCAAAAGCTCTTCAACTCCCACCTCTGGCGGAGTTTTTAAGGCATTCTAATGGAGGTTGGTGACATTGAGTTCCATTAGATCATGTTCCACACCTCCACACCATTGCTGTGGTTACTGCAAGGGGCTACGGCTGCAAGGGAAACACGGAAGATCAAGGGAGCTGTCAGGCTAAAGGAGGTGTCTTATTGGGCTTGGTTAGCCTGTGGGACTCCAGAGGCAGCTGACAAGTGCTGGCAGGCTAAACGAATTGGGCTCTGACAGTGGCTGATGCAAAAACTTGGGCGTGGGACGAGTTTGGTGAGACCATGGAACAGCACTTTTTGACGGCCTCATGGCGACTCTGATAAACCGTCTGATGACTCACACAACTGGTCCGTGGCTATGCCCCTGGGGTGGACAAGATTTGCCCTAAGTTCCTTAAGACTCTGGATGTTGTGAGGCTCTCTTGGTTGACACGCCTTTGCAATGTTGAGTAGAGTCCTGGGACAGTGCCTCTCATTTCCCTTTGTGAAAAGGGGGAAAAGAGGGTGTGCTCCAACTACAGGGGGATCACACTCCTCAACCCCCTGGGACTCACTCTCCAGTATCTATGTCGGGATACTGGAGAGTGAGTCTGTTCATTTGTTGAATTTTGGGTTCAGGAGGAACAATGCCATTTTTCTCCTGGTCACCATCACAGGATACTCAAGGGATGTGGTCAAATGCCTTCTCCAAATCCACAAAAACACATAAATAGGAATTATGAGTTGTACATTAGCTTGCCACAATTGCTTTGAGGCTGTCCAAAAGTGCTGTTCCATGCTCTCACCACACTCAAGTTTTTTGCATCAGACACTGCCAGAGTCCAACTTCATTTGAGCTGACTTTGGAGCTCCACAGGCTTGCCAAGCCCAGGCCAAGTAGATTTAAATCTGCTTCCAGAGATGATAGCTAAATGCACCCACAAGATGCCAGTAAATCAAAGGATGACGTAAACAGGCAATGAGAGAAGCTTTGTGACAGAACACTGAGATGTGAGGCGAGAGACAGCTTTCATGTTTTGGTTTAATTGATATTGATTTATAGGTTTTACTGAGCAAGCAGTGCCTGTCTTGCATTCACTGATAAAACTGTTATTTTTTCATTCTGAATGTGTTCCTAAATTAGTTTCTTCTTATTTTAGGCCATGAATCTGTTTCTAAAGCTTTTCCCTTTTGTTGCAGGTCCTGAATCTGTTCCTGGCCTTGTTGCTGAGTTCTTTCAGTGGTGATAATCTAGCAGCTCCAGAAGATGAAGGAGAAAACAATTTACAAATCGCCATAAACCGGATTAACCAGGCTGTGGCCTGGACCAAGTTCTGGATCCTGGAACACATCTGGGCTTTAGTGAGAAATAAGAAACAAGTCAACCAAGACCAGTCCAGTGGTACAAGCCATGTTTCAGATGTTTATTGTTTATTAGTGTTATGTGTAAAGAAAAAAAGCTTTAAATTGGATTTAATGTCCATTTACTTTAGCAGTCAGTTGTGAGGAAGACGACACAATGATGAAGGAGGTATTACCTTTGACCTTTGTGACCTCAGATGAACCAGAGCCCCATGACAAAGCCTCTAGCTTTAACCATGGCATCCTGACCAGTAACTACCATACCATTGCATCCCTGCGGGTCCCAATAGCCGAGGCTGAGTCCTACTTTGACATACGTGAAAATGAAGAGGAAGAGGAAGATGACCTGGATGGAGAAGAGAAGTACTCACAAGTAATCCCTGTTATTGTTCCTTTCTATTCTATGGACCTTTTTTCACAGCAGCATGATGCAGTAGCTAGTATAGGTAAACACAGGTAATTTAGGCTCTGCTCCTGTATTAATGTCATTAGTGTTGGATTAGTTTTAGTAATTATGTATTAGTGTTGTCTTTATCAAAGTTTAACTGCTCTCTTTTTGTTCAGGGCAATATGTCATCAGTCTGCAGTACTGCAGATTTTCGTCCTGAAGTCCCAAAGGAGGAAGATGAAGAAACAAACACGCCTGTGGACTGCTGCAGCGACAGTAGGCACATGCATGCGTTCATAGACACACATTAGCGTTTGTGATTATAAGGTGAAGCGTTCCTTGTGGACCGACTGCAAAGTTAAATGTGTGCTGTGATTTCATTGGCCAATTCAAACACTGCATTTGTTTGTTAATTGATATTTCAGAGTTTTACAGTGGCTGTCCACTCCTGGACATAGACACTTCCCAGGGCCGTGGGAAAGTCTGGTTTAATTTCAGGAGAACTTGTTTCACTATTGTAGAGAACAACTACTTTGAGACATTCATCATATTCATGATCCTGCTGAGCAGCGGTGCTCTGGTAAAACCTTCATTTCTTCTTCTGAGTTTTTTATGTTTTGTTCTGCTTGTAATATTTTTGTTTTTTTAATCCTCATAATTCTGATTGCTGCTCAGTTTTCTCAGTGCTGATTGGTTTGTTTTGATCATGTGACTGAGCAGGTCAGAAATGACTGGTTCGTATTTGTACAGTGATTACTAACCTGTGGAGACAGTGTGGGCAAGCACATGTTGGCTACTAATATGTCTGCTTCAGGTTTTACAGGTGAGATATAACAAATACCCCTACATGAACACACGACAACTCAAAGAAACACCTTTTAATCAGCATTCAGCATCAAGTCAATTAAACTTTTATGAAGCTCAGTTTCAAGCTGCTTTCGTATTATTGAAATTACTGTTCCTGGAACACTAGAGGATCAACAATTGACTGGCCCACACGCTTGCCTAACCCAAATGTGATAGAACACAACCGGGACGTTATGTTTCAATCCATCCAACGCCACCAGGTGGCACCTCAGACTGTCCATTAGCATCATCTTATCAGAAAGAGGCTCTGACATTGTCACCCATGCATACAACACAAACTACGGAGTGCCATTTGTTGGTTGCTGCAATAAAATTTCAGCAAAATAGACCAGCCTGCTGCATCCTTTTTTTTAGTTAGATTTTCAGGATGTTGTCTGTAGGTAGGTCTGGGATGGCAGGTTGTAGATGCGTCCTTGATCGAACACTGCTGATTTAAATGGCTAAATGACCTCCTCAGCATGTCGTGAAGTTCTCCAGAGGCCTGGTAATGAACTAATCATGTGATTCAGGTGTGTTGACCCAAGGTGAGATCTAAAACCTGCAGGACACCGGCCCTCGAGGCCTGGAGTTCGACACGCTTGATGTAGGTTGATAATTTTAATTTCTATCAAACATTGTGGCATCCTTTCACTTCTAACACATTACCCAGCTCTTATCGGTACAGATATCCAGTGTGGTTTTTTTCCAACTGAGGACTAATGTGTTTTCACAGTGGTCCTCTAACTTTTATGAGCAGTGTACAAAAATGGGTAAGGTTCAAACTTTACTTTTTCACTATGTAAAATGTGCAACTGGAACTTCTTGTTCAGAAACGGATTATTCTGCACTTCCATTCTCCTTTTCATTTGAGATGATTAGGCTTTAAATAAACTCAGAATTTAAATGACAGGTTAACCGAGAGGTCAGGTTTGAATGCCTGAGTGAGTGACATGATAAACTCTTAGTGTTTGTAACAAGTGTTCTGATGGTGCCATCACCATCAGTTTGCTGATGTCTGAAACTGAAGAGAAATACCATCTTAATCTTGAAAATACCTTTGCCTGGAATACCTGGAACTACCTTAAAATACCTGCAAGATACAATCCAAAGTGACCTGTGAGCTCTTTGGTGTGATCAGAATGGAGGCCTTTTTTTAAAAATAACTCGCCGTTTAAGACAAAAAGAACCAAGTCCTTTACTGTTGAGCCATTTTTTTTGTATTTTAGCAAATGAGTTTGGTAAAATTATCAGAGGAATAAACTAAAGCAGTATAAAACTGTTTGTGTCTATCAAGTGTAGAAAGTAGAGATGGCACGATACCACTTTTTTATGTCCGATACCGATACCAATATCATAAATTTGGATATCTGCCGATACCGATATGAATCCGATATAGTGTTTTTTAATCAACAAAACTGTTTTTTAAATATCTTGCTGCATTTTGTATAAGTTCATACTCAAGTTTAAAACAACAACTACACTAAAGCTATTCTGTTATACCTGTATGCAAAAAAAAAAAATTTCATAGTTCAGCAATACTGATCAATCTAATAAACTTAAACCTACACCATCCTCCCTATTCTGGTATTTTAAAAAGTACTTAAAAAGTAATAGTTACTATATACAATAATGGACTTCTATACATTTTACATCAGATTAAAACTTTGGGTGTCAGATAATTATTTATTAAAAGCTAGACATTTTAAATGAGAATAAGAAAGAAAAGTATGTCTTTGTGCCCCCTTTTCCCTGTTCATGCCCTATCGGCCCCCCTGGCTAAACTTTGCTAGATCCGCCCCTGGAAAGTTACCAGCCGTCAGCTACGTAGAAAAAGATCCTGGTGTAGAAAGTAATAATAAATAAATTCTAACAACAGCTGATCAAGCTTAAACGTGCTGCTGTTGTTCAGCCGCTGGTTTCCTCTTTCTGGTGCAAAGTGGGCCAAAAGCAAACAAGAGACACGGACTCGCGACAGAAAAGCCGATCAGCTGATCATTAAGCAGTTTCATGATTGAAGTAGCAGCCGGAGAGCGAGAGGCAGTCGCTTGTTAAGCTTAACGTGGGAATGCTTTACAAACATTCAGAGATGGACTTACACACTTGCTTTACTTCTCTCGGGGATAACTTTGTCGGAGATGAAATGCCGGGTTGCTAGCGAAGCTCCAAATGCTATCCAGACCACCGACAGGTCCTGCATGCCACAGCCGCTCTATCACGTGATGCATACTGCTCCGACGTGCTAACGTTCTGAGGTGAGTTACGGCGTGTTGCAAGTTTTGTGAGGTGCTTTCGTGATATTTAATGGATCGGATTAAATTTTTTATTTTTCTCCGATATCCGATCCAGTAATTTAGGTCCGTATCGGACCGATACCGATACGTAATATCGGATCGGTCCATCTCTAGTAGAAAGCACTTTAATCTTGTTGAAAATGTCTGTGTTGGTTTATTTTAATAAATATCACTCTACAAGCAGATGCACTACACAGTGAACTCCTTTCCATGTGGTGACTAAAGCTGATTTGAAAACAGGCTTTTGAAGATATCTACATGGAGCAGCGTCGGGTCATAAAGACGATCCTGGAGTATGCGGATCAGGTGTTCACCTACGTGTTCGTGGTGGAGATGGTTCTCAAGTGGGTCGCCTATGGATTCAAGACCTACTTCACCAACGCCTGGTGCTGGCTTGACTTCCTCATTGTAGATGTAAGAACAGAATGGATGATTACCAAAGATGCTGTTGATGTTTATCTTTTGTTTTTCTATGATACAACTGACAGACATTATGAAACATCCCAGATTTCTATAAACAGGAATGTGAACACGGGAGGTTAAAAATTCTACTTCAATTTCACTGAATCAACAACAGTCTGCCTGTTTGACCCACACAGCATTCAGTCACTGTTCCTAGTGTTTTTGCAGCTTAAGTTAAACACACAATGCTTCATGTACTTCACACTTGTCTGCCAGTCCCCGATGTCTCTAAAAAAAGGAAAAGAGTTCATCAAGCTCATTTCCGCCACCTGGAACTTTCCTGGCACTGCCCCTTGAGCCCGCGGCACCACCCCTCCACTGGAGTGGAGCTAAAGACCTCTGCCTTACCTCCACATATTTTAAACAAAACGAGGGTTTCTACAGACACAAACATGGATGTCCATGGCTCCCTGGTGTCTCCCCAGACACTTGCATATAGTTTAATAAGGAGAGATCATTAGAAGGATTTGAACATAATTTATTGATGTTCAGAATTCAGTTTGAGGTATTTGGTGGTTCGACTACAATGGCCCATCACAGCAGAACGGAATCCCACTGGTGATAGGGATTAGGGCTGGACCCCTAGGAATCTTGACGCTGGTGGTGGAAATGAAGATGGAGACTTGAATGGAGGCTGAGTCATGAGAGGTGTCGATGGGGAGGAGGAGGGTTGTACCAAGGGGTCTGCAATGGAGTGGGTACACAGTGAGATTTATAGTACCCACAGCAAAGGCTGATTGGCCTGAAGAAGGTTGGACAAAAGATGACTGGACTAGAGCAGTGATGTCAAAATCAGCTGCACAGTGTGGGAGAGTAAATGAAAGCCTAGATTAGCCGCAATGCCGGGAAAACAGACAGATATGTGACTACAGATATTCCTTATTGAACTTGTGCATAAGCTTCATTAGGGAGACTCCACCACAGTAATAAGGACAGGTTTCCATTCCTCCAGGTTCATGTCTAAACTGCTAATAAATCTGAATATTTCATATAGACTTCTGTTCATGCACAGCTTGTTTTAAATCAGAACAAAGTGTTTATTCTGGGGTCCTCACACCCTGTGGCGTAACAGTCTACTTTAGGAGGACATTAGTACTCTGACTTCACCACCAGTGTCATTTGTCTTTCAGGTGTCTCTGGTGTCGCTAACAGCAAATATCCTAGGATACTCTGAGCTGGGAGCCATCAAGTCCTTGCGGACCCTAAGAGCTCTGAGGCCCCTGAGAGCCCTCTCCCGCTTTGAGGGGATGAAGGTGGGGCTAGCACATGTCTACAACCCTGTCAAGAGGGTCTCAGGGTGCTAGTAAATTTGTGTTTGACTGGTTGCTTTCTCACTGCAGGTGGTGGTTAATGCTCTGGTTGGAGCAGTCCCATCAATCTTCAACGTCCTCCTTGTGTGTCTGATCTTCTGGCTGATTTTCGGCATCATGGGCGTGAACCTGTTTGCAGGAAAGTTTTATTACTGCTTCAATGAGACATCGGAAGAGTTGTTTCTCCCTGAGAGGGTTGACAACAAGACCCAGTGTTTGGCTCTGATTCAGGAAAACTTCACTGAGGTCCACTGGAAGAACCTGAAGATCAACTACGACAATGTTGGAATGGGCTACCTGTCTCTGCTGCAAGTGGTTAGTCTGAACACCTGTGACTTCACAGAGAAATAACCCAATAGATCAATACAGAATAATTCTACTGACCTCACTGATCAGATATTGCTGTCATGATGTTTTGTGGGTCTTTACCTGCTGATTCTTGCAGTAGATGAACAGCTGAAACTGATGTTCAGGACTTTTGTCTTTCAGGCCACATTTAAAGGCTGGATGGATATCATGTATGGAGCAGTAGACTCAAGAGAGGTCAGTTGTACTGAAACGATTACTGAGACTGTGCTGATACCGATGCACAGATCTCCTACTTGTGAGCAGATTTGTGTATTTAAAAATGAAGTCTGACGGAAAGGGACGAGAATTTTTCATGTCAGAACGTTTCGTTGCTTCTGAGTTATTGTGGTTAGTCGGGTAAACCTAAGAAAAACATTTAAGCCATCACAACAATTTAGCTTATTTCATTTTGTTGGATTCCTAAACAATGCCCTTTAGGCGGGAAAGGAAATCAGATATCTAATGGCAACCAGTGTTGGGGAGTAATGGAATACTACATGTACTGGTGTTACGTATTTAAAATACAAAATATGAGTAACTGTATTCTGTTACAGTTACCATTTAAAAGATGATATTCAGAATACAGTTACTTTGTTGAAATAAATGGATTACATGGCGGTCTTTTCCTGTTTCATATGTTTGGCTATGCTCTCTCTATTTTTGGTAATTCCACGCCGGTGGAAACCCAAACAAAACACGCATTATGAGGCTCAAATGTCTATGTCTCTATCTCGCGGCCCATGTCACCTCTACTTGTGGTCCGCATAATAACGTGAAGAAATATTATTTTAAAATGTATTATTCAAAAAATGATTTAATATGAATGCAATAGCAGAGTGTTACAGTCATAGCCCTAAAGAATGTAGCCTGATGGGCAGTGTAGTCTGTGCTGCAGGGAGAATGGACTGCCATACCCGTTATGTGTCTGTGAGCGCGAGGAGGGAGAAAAAGGAAAGGTACGAGCTGTCATCGAGCAGAAACGGGAGCTGGAAGCATGTAAATATAATAATAACCACTGCAGCCAAACAGAGAGCCTGACGAGCCCAGCTGTAAGTAAGCTATTAAGACTCGACTGTACACCGTGTTCGTGTTTTCCTCTGAAACAATAAGCTCTGTTGGAGCAGTCTTTCAACGCCTCTCTCTGTCTCTCGCTAGCAAAGTCGACCTAGACAACAAAGTAAAGCTAGTTTTCAGCTACGAGCCCGACACGAACCCGACGTATTAGCCAGAGGTCCCTTTACTACGGTTCGGAGCCGCGGACCTGTTTTATATACGCGTGGAATAGTTTTCTATACGAGATCGCTGCAAAAAGTGCAGCCTTACCTAATGTCCACCTACTGTTACTCATTTATATTAAGATTTAAACATCTAGTTGGTGTGACGAGTAACCTTCAGTAATAGTAATAAATCACACAGCAATAGGACATTCATGTAGTTGTAAAAAGCATGATAATATATTAAGTAATCCAAAGTATTCAGAATACGTTACTCTCATTGAGTAAAGTAGCAGAATACGTTACAAAATACATCTTGGGGCATGTATTCTATAGTGGAATACATTTAAAAAGTAACCTTCCCAACACTGATGGCAACACCCTAACCCCTGAAATAGTGTCCCCAGAGAATGACATCACTCAACAGTTTTCATTCTCACCCTGACCTTTATCTTGGTTACCATGGTTACATTCTTGGGAGCGTAGGTGGAATCCCAGCCAATGTATGAGGACAACCTGTACATGTACCTGTACTTCGTCTGCTTTATCATCTTTGGCTCATTCTTCACCCTCAACCTTTTCATCGGAGTCATTATAGACAACTTCAACCAGCAGAAAGCTAAGATAGGTTTTTACTCACTGACATCAATCATTTATTACTGGATTTCTATTTGCCAGCTGACTGTGTGTTGTTTTTTCTTTACATGGGAGGAGGTGATATTTTCATGACAGAGGAGCAGAAGAAGTATTACAACGCCATGAAGAAACTGGGCTCTAAGACACCTCAGAAACCTATCCCACGGCCTGAGGTCCGTTTGATTACTCCCTGTGAGCAGAAAACAGGATTTAAACATTTGGGATGGAGCAAGATTTAAATGGTTCCTTTATTTTTTGTGTCCAGAATAAGTTTCAGGGTCTGGTCTTTGACTTGGTGACCCAACGTTTTTTTGACGTTCTCATCATGGTGTTGATCTGTCTCAACATGGTGACTATGATGGTGGAAACAGATGAGCAGAGCAAGGACAAAGAAATCATCCTTTACTGGGTCAACCTTGTTTTCATCATCATCTTCTCCACAGAGTGCGGTCTAAAGATCATCGCTCTGCGGCAGCACTACTTTGCCGTCGGCTGGAATATCTTTGATTTTGTGGTGGTTATACTTTCCATTGCAGGTGAATCCATGTTTGAGGAAACTGACAATATTTAATATTTTTGTTTTTTAATTCACACGTTAATAGAAGAATCTCATACTTTCTTTTCCCTTTCCACCTTCTTTCTTTTTTCCTTCCTTCCTTCCTTTAGGCCTTCTCCTTGCTGACATCATAGAAAAGTACTTTGTATCACCTACGCTCTTTCGTGTGATCCGATTGGCTCGTATTGGCCGAATCCTTCGTCTTATTCGTGGAGCCAAAGGGATCCGGACGCTGCTCTTTGCCTTGATGATGTCCCTTCCTGCTCTCTTCAACATTGGTCTCCTTCTCTTCCTCATCATGTTTATTTTCTCCATCTTTGGTATGTCTAACTTTGCCTACGTGAAGAAGGAAGCGATGATTGACGACATATTTAACTTTGAGAACTTTGGAAACAGCATGATCTGCCTCTTCATGATCACCACATCAGCAGGATGGGATGGACTGCTAAATCCCATCATGAACACGCCCCCAGACTGCGACCCAGACTTTGAAAACCCAGGAACGACTGTCAGAGGGAACTGCGGCAGCCCAGCATTAGGCATCGTTTTCTTCACCACGTACATCATCATGTCCTTTTTGGTGGTGGTTAACATGTACATTGCCATCATCCTGGAGAACTTCAATGTAGCTACAGAGGAGAGCAGCGACCCACTGTGTGAAGATGACTTTGAGATGTTTTATGAAACCTGGGAAAAGTTTGACCCCGATGCCTCACAGTTCATACATTACAGGTGAGTCCACCTGTGTTTTAGTCTGGCTCTAATCTGAGATGTGGTGTTCTCTAAAGACCTGTAAGAGTTAAGTTCTGTGGATTCTAATGTGTTCCTCAGTGAGCTGTCAGACTTCTGCGATGCTCTGCAGGATCCTCTGAGGATTCCCAAACCCAACGCTGCCACCCTGATCCAAATGGACCTGCCTTTGGTACCCGGAGAAAAGCTGCACTGTCTGGACATACTGCTTGCTCTCACTGCACAGGTAACCTCACCTGCTCACATTTACAGCTTATTCTATTGGATCTTTATTATATTATACTATATTATATTACATTTATAGGTTTTAGGTGATTCCGGGGCCATGGATGCTCTAAAAGGCAACATGGAAGACAAGTTCACAGCCAACAACCCATCCAAGGTTCTATTCTATTCTATCATAAAGTCTTTACCAGTGTCATGTACAGTTCTTGGGAGAGTTTGCACATGGGCATATTTAAGTACCAGTAATTGGTTTCCTTTCAGTACTGCTTTGAATTTGTGTAGAAGCTGTTATTACATCTGAGACCTGTTTATAGCTTAGCTTCATGCTTAGCTTGTCTAAATTTTTATTTCATGTTGAGATGTCTAACGGTCACACAAAGCTCTCATATATATGTAAATGACAAGTGACAAATGAATCTGTGGAGAAATCTTTGGAGAAAAGAAAAAAAATGCAAAAAACGTAAGTATGTTTGATGTGTCAGTCAGAATGAGTATGTTCTTTGGTCAGACCAAAGACCCAGATAAACAATCTCATAAAATCAAAACTTACATGTTCTGGCAACCAGAGTTAGAGTTAGGATTGGTGTCTAATGAGGTTAAGATGGTTAACCTCTGTGTCACGGCCTTTAAGCTTCCAAACAGAATAATCCAAGAAAAGGCCTGAGGTGGCAGCAGGTGGTTTGTTTCAGAACGCACTTCCAACGTGACTCTTTGAAAAATATATGCTGTTTATTTCTTGCAAAATTATGAACCAAATAATTTCTTACAACTTATAAAACAAAACAAATTTCCCAAGTGTGGGACTAATAAAGGTTATCTTATAAACAAAAGTTAATCTAATTCCACAAGTTCACAGAGTGGTCAAAAAATCATTTTAAAAACGCTCCCGTCTTACCAGCTGACAACAAGGAAAACATTTCCACCAAGCATGCTCTGAGTTAATGCGAGGGTCCAAACAACTTTTCCAAAATTAAACTTTTAATTACAGACTTTAATAGGGAAATAGCTTAAGTATGTTATAATGGATAAAAATTATGATTCACAAGAATTCAACAAAAATGGCCACAACACATTTCTGTCCTGATGGGAAATGAAGAGACATTTTTAGAAGGCGATTCGTGGGCTCTTCATGTGTCGGTGAACATGCAGCAGATCAAGCTCAGTGTTTTTGTAACAGAGCAGCATTTTTATCTGTTCATATTCAGTTTCTGACAAGCTGTCAAAAACATTTTTGACAGCTTGTCAGAAATATTATTTGTCTCTGATGCTGTGATCATTATGACATACAGGAGTCATATGAACCAATCAGCAGTACTCTGCGGAGGAAACAGGAAGAGGTAGCAGCGACAGTGATCCAGAGAGCGTACAGGAAGCACCTCCTTCAGCGGGGCAAGGTCAAACGGGTATCCTACAAATACGGAGAGAAGCTGGACGGACGACAGGACAAGCCACCAGAGACAGAAGCAACTCTTTCTAAAGGACTGAGTCAGCCGTACAGCGGCAGCCACGAGCAGACGGCTTCAGGTCAGGTGCATCCCACCCGGGTAGAGCTTCAGAGCGAGTTTGTTCTCCGCGCCGCCCCGCCGTGCAGCACTCATGAGTTTGTTCAAGATGAGAACCTGAGGGAATCTGTCGTGTGACAGCACACCTGTTCCTCCAGTTTCTCCTCTCACCTGTGGAAGCTGCAGCTGGCGTTCTTTCTACAAACTCAGCAGAGACTCTGTTTTTCCGGTGTGTTCAGAGGTTAACACCTTTGTTAATGCCCTGTGTGACGTCAAACTTTGCAGGTGACCCTGATTATTGATTGTTTCTGAGTCACCTCGATCGACTCAAATGTTATGATGGATGTGTTTGATATTGTATCTGAAACTGCCTGAGACAGTACTCATTAATTCATAACAGGCATGTGCTACTAACCTGAACCTAAGAGCTGACAGTCAATGAGAGTACAGCATGTTAGCAGGTGAAGAAGTTCTGGTTAAAGTAGTTCAAATATAACCACATGTTTACCTATTTAATTAACATTTCATCAACAAAAGACTCAACCTACAAGTTGTTTGTATTCCCAGTTCTTAATACTTCCAGTTTGTTGAATGCAGCTGCAGGTGCTTTCTTTACGCAAAATCAAAGCTTCTGCAGAGTTGATAAAACGGGAAGTGTTGTTTTACTGGCTGAGGCAGCTTGTTTGCTGTATGCTGACACTGTTCCTGATTGGTGAACATTTCTGACACACTAATGACATAAAAGCAAACACCCCTCAAAGACTGCTGCACACCTTTTTAATAAAACATGTCCATGTACCTGGAAATGAAAAGAAATAAAACTGTTACACTGAAAATGGACAGCCAATAGGAACAGGCTGTTTTTGTGATGTAAACAGTGTTTATTCACTGAAGAAGAAGAGAAGTAATTTCTTTTTTCTCTTTTTATGGACTCTGCTGAGTTTCAGTGATCCTAAAACCTTTGTCTCTTCTCAAAATACATTTATGTTGTTTTTTTACAGACTTCACTTGCAGGTGAACTTTGTCAAACTGTCTTCTTGTTGTTAAGAAACTTTTGCTTCATGTGGTGGATGAGTCTCAGCCATCTGAGTGGTCAGTTGGATGGAGGATAGTTGTGACCTGCAGTAAAACAAAGCTTCTGTAAGTGTTGTCATGACGTTTATGTCTGTACATATCAATAAAGTTTTCCGATTCGCAACTGCACTTTCACCTGGACGCTAAGTATTCACACCTTCAGATTTCTCTTCCTGTCTGGCTCAGAGGCGACAGCTGCTGTCGAGTCTAAATGGCCAAAGTTCAAAGAGAAAGACAAGAAGAGCAACAGCTGACCAAGGATCTCACACACACACACACACACACACACACACACACACACACACACACACACACACACACACACACACACACACACACACACACACGTGTTCTGGTGTTTGTGAGGACTTCCCAGGACCTTGACCCTGAACTTGAACCCAGTCTGAACCTTTAAAGCATTGCCTGGGGGCGGGGTCTTCAACTTACTGTTAATTAAACTAATTTAAGGTTAGTCTGTTTGCACTTACCGATAATGACTTCAAATCTATTTTAATCATGTGAGCAGTAAACTGTTGACAGAATAAGTTTCTACTCTGTCGCCCCCTGCTGGACTTACTATGCTACAGCCCCTTCTAAATAAAAGCACGAGGCACAAGCAACCAGTTCAGTGGTTAATAAAATGCATCGGGTGACATTATAATGTGTGAATGTGTGCGTGAATGGGTGGATGACTGGATATGTAAAGCGCTTTGGGGTCCTTAGGGACTAGTAAAGCGCTATATAAATACAGGCCATTTACCATCATTTATTTATAATCTTCTGACTGATTACAGAATGAATCCAGTGCACACCTGGTCTCTGCTCAAGGCCACTCACATATTCACTGCGTCTCTATCTCCATGGAGACAAGATGCTAATTAAGATGAATGAGTTTATTTCCTAACAGTTTAAATATTGAAGCTGCAGGAAGGTCACACAGTGACAGTTTTATAACACACACACAAATCGTTAATAATCATGAACAGCTTTCTGTCCCAGCCCGATAAACCAACACCATTCCACTTGGGTCGTGTTAATGTTCATTAATAAACTACTGACTGAAATCTGAAGACGGGCCTGTAAAAGAAATAAAAAGGAAGAGTTTTAATAAAGTGTTGCTCTCAGCTCGGTTTGCAGGAGCTTTGTCAGGTGTGTTTCAGCCTTTAGGACGATCATGGATGAATCTGATGGCAGTCACAGAAATCCCAAATGAATGAGGAGTTACTCTGGATCATCTCTGCAACAGGGAGAGAATCTCATTTGAAAAGGATTTCCTTTACAAGCTGTTTTCTCCCGTTTATTTGCAGTTATTATCTAATGAACTGACAGGTTTTATTTATCTAGCAGACAACAGATTGGGTAAAGTATGTAAGATAATCTGTTTGTAGTCCATCTTTCAGACATTTGGCAGCTACGTCAACATCACAGTAAGAAGCAGCTAGATTGGGATCACCAAACTTCTCTTTCCTTCGTCACATTTGACAAGCGGGAAAGGCGATCGAAGACAGAGGCGCAAGTCTTTCTCCTTGGTCTCCTCCTGCAGCTGATGTTCGGCTGGTTTTGCTGTTGTTAGCTCTAATCTGAGCTGCTGTCCACTCTTCGGATGAACTCTTCCTCTTCAGACAGAGACTTACATCAAAGAGTTTGGTGTTTTTTGAAGAAACGTTATTGAAACTTTATGGGTTTTTTTAAATAAAAGATGATTAAAAAAAAGTCATTAATGAGAAAACACGTCCCTGCACAGCCTCAGACCAGTCTCTCTATGATTTCTCACTTTCATGCAGTGTTGAATAAATTCAGTTTCCTGTGTGATTGCTGACCACTGTGAATACATTTACAAACATCTGACCGTGTTTTTCACTCGGTTACATCTTGTTTTCAGTACATGTAATAACATAAATATTCAGGTCAGCTATTTATTAGTTTCTGTGATGTTTTACTCTTTTCAGCAGCTGAACAAATGTCAGTTTATTGAAAATAAACATATTGAAAAAGATATTGAAAATCTTAAAGTCAAAACGGGGGTTGCATTTTCATTCATTATTTTTTTAATAGAAAAACCCTTTTGACAGGGTTGAATGGAGTTTTTTATTCACCGCATTGTCAAGATTTGGAATTGGTGATCATTTTTGTAGATGAGTTAAGACACAGGGCTGAAAGCCTCTGTTCTCACCAATGGGCTGATGTCCCCATTTTTTAATATCTCCAGGTCTACCCGTCAGGGTTGTAGTCTTAGCCCTGTTCACTATCTTTTTGGAACCCCTGGCTATTAAAATTAGGGAAGATTCAAGTATTGTGGGTGTGAATGGAGGGGGGAGAGAACATAAATTATTTCTATATGCAGACAATAGTTTGGTGGTGTTTCAGGACCCTACCAATTCTATAACAAAATTGCTAAATGTTATTGGTGAATTCTCTAAGTTATCAGGCTACAAAATTAACTGGCATAAGTCGGAGGCAATGCCAATATATCAAACATGTATTGCTAATTCATTATCAGCTTTCAATTTCAATGTGTTACAAAAAGGGATGAAATACTTAGGAATAATACTTAATCTGAATGTTGATGAAATTATGAATGATAATGTAGGAAAACTACTTACTAGGATTAAAACTAATTTGGAGAAATGGGGTAAGCTGCACTTGACACTATGGGGCAAAGTAAATACGCTAAAGATGGCAGCAGCTCCTCTGATCAATTATTTCATTGGAATGATACCAGTTTATTTCACCTCAATTTCTCCTTATCTTTCCTCATGTGGTGCATTTTCCATTGTTATACCTCTCTGACCTGTCTTCCCCATGTGATGTTTTGTGTAATGTATGTATGGTCGGAGGTTAAGATGGCGCCGCAATTGCGTGCAATTGGTCGGCAGCCTTATGAAATTTCACCTTGTGGGACTAATAAAGGTATATCAATCAATCAATCAATCAATCAATCAAATTTTCGTAAGATGTAATAATATGATAAAACCCTTTCTTTGGGATGGTGGTAGACCGCAGAACAATCCTGGTCGACTGTACCAACCGAGAAAAGAAGGGGGTTTATCCCTACCCAACACAAAACAGTACAGCATCTCATTTGAAATGTGCAAGCTGTGTAAACACTGGGCAGCAATAAATTCAGACCTAGACTGGGTTCTAATGGAACGTGAACTGGTCTTTCCATTCACTCCCATTGAGGTGTTGGCTCAAAAACCAGACAATAAAGGGAATAGAGTAGATAACCCTATTTTAAAGTTTTCAAAAATGGTGCGGCAAGAGCTGTAATCTCTCCCCATACTTTCAAAAATATGCACCCCTGTGACATAACCCAAAAATAAAAATAGGTAAACAAACAATTTATTGGCCACAGTGGCACAAAAAAGACATTAGGGAAGCTGGAGGTAACTGTATCCAATCTAAAATTCTCAGCAGGTACTATTACACACCAATGAGACTTTATAAAATGGGAATTATAAGTAAAGATGACCTGTGTTGGAAGTGCCAAGAAGCAAAATGTACGTTAGTACATGCTTTATGGGAATGTCCACTGGTCTCCCCAATATGGGAAAATGTTTTAAAATCATATGGAGGGTTGGGTGACACTTAAATTACTTAGATCACCAAGATTGTGCCTATTGGGGGACAGAGGTGAGGTGCCACAGTTACACAAAGCAGGCTTCAGAGTGCTAAACACTGGGATTGTGACGTGTGTTCGTCTTAATTTAACACTTTGGAAAGACCCTCGGACTCCAACCCTAAAAGGAAGGGAAAATGACTGAAAATGCCGCATGCGAGAAAATGCTGGGAAGACTCTAATAGAACTGACAGAGGCGAGGCTGCCATAGCGCGCCATCGGCCCTTCTGGCCAACACCAGCAGGCGGTAGGTGAAGTGTCTTGCCCAAGGACACAACGACAGAGACTGTCCGAGCCGGGGCTCAAACCAGCAACCTTACGATTACAAGGCGAACTCCCAACTCTTGAGCCACGATCGCCCATCAATTAAGGGTCTTGTGTGTGCAACAATTTATTTATTGTTGCACACACAAGTACAAGTACCTCGGGCTGTGGGTGGACAACAAACTGGACTGATCATGCAACACAGAGCACCTGTTTAAAAAAGCCCAAAGCTGACTGTACTTCCTCAGGAGGCTGAGGTCTTTTAACATCTGCAGGAAGCTCCGGAGGATGTTTTGCCAGTCGGTGGTTGTCACTACCCGATCCGTACCGGAAACCCGATCGGTACCCCGCATGCGCGAAAGGTTTCTACTTCCGGTCGTAGCGTTTTACGATAGTTATGGGTCAGAGTATCTGTTAAGATGTTAAGAATAACAAGTATATCTTAAAATGTTTGCAATAATGAAGCATTTCAGTACAATGTAGACAAAAACGAAAAATAAAAAGAAAGTTACGGATCAGGACTCTCCGATCCTTACTGCGCATGTGTAAAGTCTGACCGTACAAATCGGGTCTACCCGATCCGTACTGCGCATGTGCAGATGTTTTCTTCTTCTTCTGTTCGTTTAATGGCAGTTTACTCCCCAGTGTACGAGGATACCGCCACCTGCTGACCGAGCGAATAAACCCTATTATAAACTGAATTATCGTCATTACAAACGTGTGTTAAATCTGATTTAGTGATAGTCGAATGTGTTTATGCTTGTCTGTGAGGAGAGGATTGTTGGAATAGTGATGATGATGTGCGCTATCACTGTCAATTGTCAGTAAACACTTAATCTGGCTGATGAATCTACACGTGAGATATTACAAAGTCTGCATTATTAACTCTGTAATTAGGCGCCATTCTTCTTATTTTACGGCGCTGTTGCTCAATCGGGGGATGCTCTCTGTTGAGGAGAAAAAGCATGAATTTCTTTGTATACGGATTATCCATTGTTTAAATGTCCCGGGCAGTCGAAAAGGAGGCAGAGCTGTTGAGAAATGCTAGGAGCTAACTGGGCGCTAACCGTATCATTCAAATATATTGAATGTCGCAATGTTGGCAAAGAGAGGAAGTGACGTAAGATTTGCGCATGCGGGGTACCGATCGGGTTTCCGGTACGGATCGGGTAGTGACAGTGGTTGCTGGAGTACTTTTCTATGCTGTGGTGTGGTGGGGGAGCAGCACAGCAAAGAAGGACTCATCCAGGCTGGAGAAACTGATCAGGAAGGCTGGCTCTGTGGTCGGCATGAAGCTGGACACTCTGGTGACAGTGGCAGAGAAAAGGACACTAAAAAACTACTGGACATTATGAACAATGCTGGGCATCCTCTGTACACGGCCATTAACAACCAGAGGAATCTGTTCAGTGATAGGTTGCTTCTCCCAAAGACAAGAACCAACAGACTTAAAAACTCCTTTGTCCCACACGCAATCAGACTGTTTAACTCCTCTCTGGAGGGGAGAGGGAGGGGAAACAGGAGGACAAAGGAGGGGGGAACAACTAAGCTGTAGTGCCTCTTCACTTCACTGTGCAATACCTTTAGTGCAATACTTTTGTTAATAGTCAACGGTGTGTCACAACCCGGCTCATAGGAAGTGACAAACAAATGGGAGACCACACACAGGCTTTTAAAGGCTGTAAGACATATTTAATGAAAATAAGGTAAAGCAACTTAAACACAATTTAAAGGACATAACAGCCATAACTGAAACTTCCAAATGAGCATGACAAGTGCCAGAGAGAGCGTCAAAGCCAGCCACCACTGGTTCAGTCAAGGTGTCTTTAAACACTGGGACTGGCCTCTCAGGTGTGCTGCATCACTAATTGGGTCAGCTCCACCTACCTGCAAGAAACAGGTAAAAGAAAAAGCAAAACACAAGGCCAGCCCACTGGCTGTCACACTTCCCCCCCATAGAACAGGGTGTCACCCTGAATTGGCAAACACATTTACATTATGAATTTGCAACTAGAAGAACTAACATATATTAAATACATAACATATATACACACATAAGCACCCTCACTTTCAACACCTTTTGTATGCTCAAAAATCATCTACAGCTCAACTCCAACCTCAGCAACCTTGGTACCTAGGAGCAATTTAAGAGGAAGGAAAACGATACTGGAGAGGACATACTTCAAGCATATGAGGAGTGAAGCTGCTGGTTACAAAGGGGCACGGGACAAAGCATCTGCCAAGACATTATCTTTGCCCTTAATGTGCTGGATATCCAAATTGTAAGGATGCAAAAAGAGAGCCCACCGCATGAGCCTCTGATTTGGGTTCTGCAATGTGTTCAAGAAAGTGAGAGGGTTATGGTCAGAAAATACCTCAATTGGCCGAGCAGAATCTAAATATACCCTAAAATGCTGCAAGGCCAAGACTAATGCCAAAGCTTCCTTCTCAATGACCGAATAATTCAGCTGATAAGAGTGGAACTTCTTGGAATAGAAACTAACTGGATGTTTAGTACCTTGCTTGTCAGCTTGGACTAGAACAGCACCTGCACCAATGTGGCTTGCGTCCACATACAGCTTGAAGGGCTGATCCAGACGAGGGGCTAAAAGCACAGGTTCAGAGCACAGTAAAGCTTTTACATCCCAAAAAGCTTGCTGGCATGCTGCAGACCAAATAAACTTCATTTTGGCCTTCAACAAATCAGTCAGAGGAGCAACCACTGTTGAGAAGTTTCGACAAAAACAGCGATAATAACCGACCAGACCCAAAAATCTCATGAGTTCTTTTTTGGTTACTGGAACAGGGAACTCTTTGATGGCCAACACCTTTGCATCAACTGGCCTCACATAACCTTGGCCCACAACCTTACCAAGATAGGTCACAGTTGCTTTTGCAAATTCACATTTTGCCAGGTTGATAGTCAGATTTCCCCAAACTAATCGTTCAAACAGAGTGCGAATGCGATCCAGATGATCCTCCCCGGTGTTACTATATACCACCACGTCATCTAGGTAAACAGCACTGCCTTTCAGCCCATTAACAACCATATTTATGAGTCGCTGAAATGTAGCTGGAGCATTGCGTAAACCAAAACCCATGACTGTATATGAATAAAAACCAGATGGCATGATGAAAGCAGATATTTCCTGAGCTCTGGGAGTCAGCGGCACCTGCCAATATCCCTTCAACAGATCAAACTTGCTCACATATTCCGCTGCACCAACTTGGTCAATACAGTCATCAATATGAGGCAAGGGGTAGGAATCGGGTTTGGTCACTGCATTTACTTTACGAAAGTCTGTGCAACAACGTGGTGATTTATCAGCTTTTTCAACCAACAAGCATGGGGAAGCCCAGCTTGATGACGACGGCACTGCAATGTTGTTTTCCAACATGTAATGAACTTCCTTATCGATTATTTTCCTCTTGTCCTCAGAGACCCTGTAGAACCTCTGCCGGATTGGTTCTGCATCACCCACATCAATATCATGCTCTATCAAAGTTGTTTTAGAAGGTGTGTCTCTAAACAATGTTGGATACCTTTTAATTAATGTAGACAGTTCCGCACATTTGTCAGCAGGCAAATGGCCCAACAGCAGCTCTAAGTTCCGAAGAGTCTCTGAATTCTTCAGACGACCCAGCAATAAAGGATCATCAGGTGCTGCCACATCCTCCCCCCCACAAACTGACTTCGCCACTGTACAAGCCGACAACCCTGGACTCGATGTGGAAGGAGAAACGAAAGAGCCCGACAGACCGACGGATAAGGGACGAACATGATAGGGTTTCAACAAATTAATATGGCAAAGTTGATTTCTTTTCCGGCGATCCGGAGTAGCAATCAAATAATTCTGTTCAGACAGTTTCTGTACCACGGTGTAAGGCCCAGCAAACCGTGCCTGGAACGGTGACCCTGCAATCGGCAGTAAAGCTAAAACCTGGTCACCTGTACTAAACTGCTGCTCATCAGAACGCCGGTCATAAAAATATTTCATCTTGACCTGAGCCTTTTCAAGGTTCTGATTGGCCAACTGACCTGCCACATACAGTCTGTGCCGAAAACCATTAACATAATCTATCAAGTTCACTGGTGGTTCACCTGACAACCACTTATCGCACAGCACTGTCAACGGTCCCCGAACTTTGTGGCCAAAGACCAAGTCATTTGGGCTAAACCCAGTACTCTCCTGGCACACTTCACGCGCTGCCAACAGAAGCCACGGTAAACCTTCCTCCCAGTCACTCCTCATTTCGGTGCAATAGGCACGTAACAAGGACTTCAGTGTTTGATGGAAGCGCTCTAAAGCACCTTGGCTCTGTGGATGATAAGGAGAGGCTTTATTATGTACAATATTCAACAGCTTAAGAACTTGTGCAAATAGATGTGACGAAAGTTTGATCCCTGGTCACTCTGAATAATCTGCGGTATGCCAAATATAGAAATAAACTGTGTCAAAGCCTTCACCACAGACTTAGCTGTGATGGTACGCAACGGATATGCAGCAGGATAAAGCGTAACCTGGCACATTACAGTTAACAGACACTCCGAACCAGATTTTGATCTAGGAAGAGGGCCCACACAGTCAATGATCAAATGTTCAAATGGGTTACTCACAGCAGGGATGGGACAAAGTGGAGCAGGTTTAATAGACTGATTTGGCTTACCTACAATTTGGCAAGTATGACAGGTCTTAATGTAAGCTGAAACATCACGCTTAAGACGTGGCCAAAAGAAGTAGCGCAAGATGTAATTATAAGTCTTCGTCACTCCCAAATGCCCAGATTTGTCATGAGAACACTTCAACACCTCGTCACGGTATTTAGTTGGAACCACAATCTGGACAACTGGACTTCCAACACAGTCCAACCCTTGCGGAATCCACCTACGGACTAGCACCTCCTTCTGCAGAAAATAACCAGTGGCCGCACTTCTAGCGTCATCACTAGGTTGCACTTTGTGAAACAGCTCAGTCAGTGAAGCATCAGCACGCTGTGCCTGAATTAACTCTTGCTGGGAAACTGACAAATGTTCAGGAACAATCAAATCTGGTTCAACCTGACACTCTTCTGCTTGAGTTACAGGCTCTGCATCCCTTTTAGCTGCAGCCCTCGTAACAGCACAAGCTGCAAAGTCAGAAAAACCCTGTTCACACTCATGGGACTCATTCAGAACTCTAGATTTAACAGGTAAAGAACTGTCAGCCCAGACTCGATTTCCAGCCAAATCATTCCCCAAAATCACATGTACGCCCTCAAGTGGCAAAGCAGGGCGAACACCAAGGCAGATGATATCATCCACAAAACTGCATGACAGCCTGACTTTATGCAATGGAGCACAGATAGTGGTTAAACCCATGCCTTGAACAAGCACGCACTCACCAGTATTAGTAACCTGTGAAAATGGCAACACGGAGGCCAAGATAAAAGAATCCTTCGCTCCTGTGTCACGCAAAATCTTTACAGGAACTTTATGAACATCACCCGGGAGTGATACAAACCCCATCTGACACAAAATCCTCAAACCCCGAATAGCTCTCTGAGTCAGACTTAGTCGAAACTGGCGTCTCCCGAGAGACTACTGAATTTTCCCGTGCAGGAATTGTAAGAGCCGCAGGCTTAACCTGTTTGCCTGTACGCGCCAACTTGCTTTTCAACAAGGGACATTCTGCTTTCCAGTGTCCATCGCCATGGCAGTAGTTGCATGCTTGACCAAACTTACTGGGCTTCACACCACCAATGGCCTTCGCAGGGTCCGATGACATAAACTTAGTTTGACCAAAAGCTCTAGCGGGAGCACCAACTGAAAAACAGTTTCTACCAACCTGCCCCTTATGTGCCAAGATATATTCATCAGCCAATTTAGCAGCGTCAGAAACTGTTGTCACTTCCCGTTCGGCAATATAAGTGGCAACCACAGGAGGAACACACTCTTTAAACTGCTCCAATACCATCAACTCACATAAATCCTGAAAAGTTGTCACTCCCAGTGCCAAACACCATCTGTTGAAGTGTTTAGTTAAATCCCTCGCAAATTCTATATGCGATTGCGTATCAGACTTCCTCCATGATCTGAAACGTTGGCGGTAAGCTTCTGGTACCAACTCATACGCCCTCAGAACTGCATCTTTCACAGTAGCAAAACTCCGACAATCAACTGCACTGAGTGCTGAATAAGCTTCCTGAGCCTTTCCAGTCAAAACAAACTGTAACATAATCACACAGTCAGCTTCTGGCCATCCCCTCAATTCGGCAATGCGTTCAAAAAGGGAAAAAAAGCATCTGGCTCTCTTTCATCAAATTTCGGCACCAAGCGCAAATTATGCACAACATCAAAAGTTTCAACTCCTTGTGGAGAAGACTCTTTAGCCTCAACACCACCTGATAACTTGCCCACTTTGATTAGGTCTAACCGATACTGCTCTAACTCCAACTTTTCCTTTTCTAAAGAATGCCTTACACGTTCTTTCTCAATGCTCAGCTTGTCTCTTTCCATTTGTAAGAGTAACAACTCCTTTTGCTGCTCAAAAGTCAAAGCAACGGCAGTTGAGACCACAGACTGATCAACCTCAGCCACTAAAGTTTTCATTTTACCTGGCAACACGACTTTCTTTACTAATGCAGCCTTTAACACTCCTTTAATCGCATCTTTCAACTGTTTATCTCCAACATCGACATCGTAATGTTCAGCAAGCTTCAAGAGTTGTTCTTTAGTACAACTATTCAAAAGTTCCTCCGATGGAGACTGAACAAAAGCATCAACAGTAGCCATAACAGCAAAGTATTGATTCTCGACATGCAATTTAAAACAGCACTTTCCCACTAACTGCCTAACCAAATCTACTTAACTAAAGCCTAGTCTTCATGCAGTTACTTACGGTGGGTACTTATGCACTAAAAACCGCCAGAAAGAGAAAGGCAACTGCAGAAACAGCGACCCCCTCAATCCTGGGGATGTGCTCCCGAGACAACGGCTCTAACCGTGTTCACCGCAACAGAAATTTCAGTGAATGATTCTCGAGAGAAACACTCCTTCAACCTAACAGGGAAAGCACTGATTTCAACTTTGCATATTCAATAATCAACACAGCTCATACGCTCCAAAGTTGACACAAGACAGCACATCAACACTAGCTCCAGTAAACTTAAGTCTACAGCAAACAACAGTATTAACATGACTGCCTCCACTCAATCTGCCTAACCAAATGGCCTCCCAAACACAATACACAGCAGACCCAGATTATCAAAGCACCACAAATAACCAAACTGATCAGCAATCAACTCAATAATTGCCTACCAGGCAAGTCCTAGCCAAGACAGACAGACGATCCCAAACGAGCCCCCATTTGTCACAACCCGGCTCATAGGAAGTGACAAACAAATGGGAGACCACACACAGGCTTTTAAAGGCTGTAAGACATATTTAATGAAAATAAGGTAAAGCAACTTAAACACAATTTAAAGGACATAACAGCCATAACTGAAACTTCCAAATGAGCATGACAAGTGCCAGAGAGAGCGTCAAAGCCAGCCACCACTGGTTCAGTCAAGGTGTCTTTAAACACTGGGACTGGCCTCTCAGGTGTGCTGCATCACTAATTGGGTCAGCTCCACCTACCTGCAAGAAACAGGTAAAAGAAAAAGCAAAACACAAGGCCAGCCCACTGGCCGTCACAGGTGCAATAGACCTCAATACTTGAAATGTGCAATTCACTTGTATATTTATTTTCATTCCTATTTATTCTATTTATCCCCTTCGTATATTTTATTTATATATGTCTCTATATTTATATATGTGTGTATATATATATAATATTCTGCTCACGCTCTGTAACTTCTGTCGGTGCTGTGCTTTTGGAAACCGAATTTCCCAGAGGAACCCACCCGAGGGATTAATAAAGTTTTATCTTATCTTCTTATTTATTTATTGTTATTTTTTATTTCTTCACTGAATGTGTTTGTCACGGAAAAGAGGGACCCAGGCGCGGTTCTTGCTCACAGAAACACAGTGCGTTTATTTACAGTGAAACAGACAAGTCCAACAATCCATTCAAAAGTGCAATTTTCCAATCGTGCTCGTCCCTTGCTCCCAGTGCGTTCCGTGTAGTAACTCCCTTAGTGTGTGTGCTCCCCAACTCGCTTCTCCGCTCGCCCATCCTGGAGGAAGAAGGAAAATCCAGCGTTAGCCACACGCTAGCCGAATAACACACTCACACTGCTCGCACAGACTATACCAGTTCGGAGTAATAATCCCACGTCGACTGTCGCCGTGAGTCCAGGTTAAATACCCCTTTCTAGCCTGGAGGAATGATTACCAACCACTGGTCAGGTAATCAGCTGCAGGTGGGCCGGCAACAGCGAAGAGGGACTCCCAATGACGACAGTCGCCAGGACACGCCTCTCCCACGGCGCGCACTTCCGTAAACAACCCCGAGGGCCAGGGAGGGAGAAGCAAACACATATACAGAAAACATAAACACAAGCAGGGTCGTCCGGAAAGGGCCGTCCGACCGTGACAGTACCCCCCCTCTAATGGGAGCCTCCGGGCGACCTGGCAAACTTGTCCGGATGCCGGCGGCGGAATTCTCTCACCATGCGATGATCGAGAATGGCAGACCGCGGCACCCAAGAACGTTCTTCCGGACCGTACCCCTCCCAATCCACCAAAAACTGAAAGCCCCTACCACGGCGCCGGGCATCCATTATGCGAGTAATGGAATACGCCGGGGCGCCGTCGATAATCCGGGCGGGTGGCGGGGGCCCAGGGGGCGGGCACAAAGGGCTGGTCCGGACGGGCCTAACCTGAGAAACATGGAAGACGTTATGTACCTTCATAGCAGGCGGAAGGGCCAGCCGGACCGTCACCGGGTTCAGGACCTCCTGGATGGCAAAGGGGCCAAGAGACCGAGGGGCCAGTTTCTTGGATTCAGTCCGAAGAGGGATGTGCTTGCTGGAGAGCCACACCCGCTGGCCGACCTGATAATCCGGAGCAGGAGAGCGACGGCGATCCGCCAATGCCTTGTTCCGCTCGGCCGTTCTCAGGAGTGCTGCGCGCGTGGCCCGCCAGACCCGACGACAGCGCCTAAGGTGGTGCTGGACCGAGGGAACCGCCAGCTCTCCCTCAGAGATGGAGAGGAGAGGGGGTTGATACCCCAGCGACGCCTCGAAGGGCGAGAGTCCAGTCGCTGATGACGTGCTGGCGTTGTGGGCATACTCCACCCAGGCCAACTGCTCGCTCCAGGTCGCTTGGTTCGATGATGCGACGCAACGCAACATGGCCTCCAGCTCCTGATTGGCCCTTTCGGTCTGACCATTAGTTTGGGGGTGGAACCCGGAGGACAAACTGACCTGAGCTCCCAATTCTGCACAGAACTCCTTCCAAACCCGCGAGGTGAACTGAGGGCCACAGTCGGAAACGATGTCCTGGGGTATGCCGTGGAGCCGAAACACATGCTGCGTCAGTAACTGGGCCGTCTCCAAGGCAGAAGGGAGCTTGGGCAGAGCAATGAAGTGGGCAGCCTTGGAAAAACGGTCAATAATGGTTAGAATGGAGGTGTTACCTGCAGAGGGAGGCAAGCCGGTGACGAAGTCCAGGGCGATGTGCGACCATGGGCGTTTTGGAGTGGGTAACGGTCGCAGGAGGCCAGAAGCAGGCGAGTTGGTGGTTTTGTTCCGTGCGCACACCGGGCATGCCGCAACATAGTTCTGGACATCGAGAACAAGAGAGGGCCACCAAAACAAACGTCGTAGAAAGGAGACAGTGCGATTTTTACCTGGGTGGCACGAAAACTTGGCAGTATGTGCCCAGTGAATGACCTGACTACGCGCTGTGGCCGGAACATATAGTCTCCCTTTCAGGCCCGTGCCAGGGTCGGGCTCCCGTCGCTGGGCGTCCCTGACCACCTTTTCAATCTCCCATGTTAGTGCACCCACAATGCAGGTGGGGGGCAGGATGGTTTTTTCCTTCTCGTCCTCATCGGTCACGGGTGCGAACTGGCGCGACAACGCGTCTGGCTTAGTGTTCCTAGAACCGGGCCTGTAAGTAATGGAGAAGTGAAAACGAGTAAAAAATAAGGCCCACCTGGCTTGTCGGGCGTTGAGGCGCTTGGCTGCCTGGAGATACGCCAGATTTTTGTGGTCCGTCCACACCACGAAAGGCTGCTCAGTGCCCTCCAGCCAATGTCGCCATTCCTCAAGGGCCCACTTGATGGCGAGCAACTCCCGGTCGCCCACGTCGTAATTTCTCTCGGCCTGAGACAACCTGCGGGAGAAGAACGCACAGGGATGCAACTTGCCGTCGATCCGTTGGGAGAGAACTGCTCCCACGCCCGAATCGGACGCGTCCACCTCGACGACGAAAGGCCGGCCGAGGTCCGCCTGGACGAGGACCGGAGCCGAGGAAAACAGGTGCTTGAGCCGATCAAACGCTTGCTGGGCTGCGGAGGCCCACTGGAAAGACAACTTAGGAGAAGTTAGGTTGGTTAGAGGAAGGGCTACCTTGCTGAAATCCCTGATAAAGCGGCGGTAGAAATTGGCGAAGCCCAGGAACCTCTGCACCTCCTTGCGGGTCTTGGGAATAGGCCATTCCACTACGGCTTTGACTTTGGCCGGGTCAGCTCGCAAACGCCCCTGTTCCACAATGAAACCCAGAAAAGAAACAGTTTCCACATGGAACTCACATTTCTCCGCTTTCACAAAAAGGCGGTTCTCCAATAGGCGCCGTAGAACCAGACGTACATGGTTGATGTGCTCAGTCTGTGACCTGGAAAAAATCAGAATGTCATCCAGATACACGAAGACAAAATGGTTAATAAAGTCCCTGAGCACATCATTAATCAGGGCCTGGAAGACCGCGGGGGCATTAGTGAGACCGAAGGGCATCACTAAGTATTCGAAGTGCCCCAGGTGGGATTATTCTGTCACGGA
The DNA here is from genome assembly GCF_057381845.1 of Rhamphochromis longiceps. Taxonomy (NCBI): domain Eukaryota; kingdom Metazoa; phylum Chordata; class Actinopteri; order Cichliformes; family Cichlidae; genus Rhamphochromis; species Rhamphochromis longiceps. The sequence goes on along the minus strand of NC_140560.1, from coordinate 38,956,285 downwards.
AAAGAGGGACCCAGGCGCGGTTCTTGCTCACAGAAACACAGTGCGTTTATTTACAGTGAAACAGACAAGTCCAACAATCCATTCAAAAGTGCAATTTTCCAATCGTGCTCGTCCCTTGCTCCCAGTGCGTTCCGTGTAGTAACTCCCTTAGTGTGTGTGCTCCCCAACTCGCTTCTCCGCTCGCCCCTCCTGGAGGAAGAAGGAAAATCCAGCGTTAGCCACACGCTAGCCGAATAACACACTCACACTGCTCGCACAGACTATACCAGTTCGGAGTAATAATCCCACGTCGACTGTCGCCGTGAGTCCAGGTTAAATACCCCTTTCTAGCCTGGAGGAATGATTACCAACCACTGGTCAGGTAATCAGCTGCAGGTGGGCCGGCAACAGCGAAGAGGGACTCCCAATGATGACAGTCGCCAGGACACGCCTCTCCCACGGCGCGCACTTCCGTAAACAACCCCGAGGGCCAGGGAGGGAGAAGCAAACACATATACAGAAAACATAAACACAAGCAGGGTCGTCCGGAAAGGGCCGTCCGACCGTGACAGTACCCCCCCTCTAATGGGAGCCTCCGGGCGACCTGGCAAACTTGTCCGGATGCCGGCGGCGGAATTCTCTCACCATGCGATGATCGAGAATGGCAGACCGCGGCACCCAAGAACGTTCTTCCGGACCGTACCCCTCCCAATCCACCAAAAACTGAAAGCCCCTACCACGGCGCCGGGCATCCATTATGCGAGTAATGGAATACGCCGGGGCGCCGTCGATAATCCGGGCGGGTGGCGGGGGCCCAGGGGGCGGGCACAAAGGGCTGGTCCGGACGGGCCTAACCTGAGAAACATGGAAGACGTTATGTACCTTCATAGCAGGCGGAAGGGCCAGCCGGACCGTCACCGGGTTCAGGACCTCCTGGATGGCAAAGGGGCCAAGAGACCGAGGGGCCAGTTTCTTGGATTCAGTCCGAAGAGGGATGTGCTTGCTGGAGAGCCACACCCGCTGGCCGACCTGATAATCCGGAGCAGGAGAGCGACGGCGATCCGCCAATGCCTTGTTCCGCTCGGCCGTTCTCAGGAGTGCTGCGCGCGTGGCCCGCCAGACCCGACGACAGCGCCTAAGGTGGTGCTGGACCGAGGGAACTGCCAGCTCTCCCTCAGAGATGAAGAGGAGAGGGGGTTGATACCCCAGCGACGCCTCGAAGGGCGAGAGTCCAGTCGCTGATGACGTGCTGGCGTTGTGGGCATACTCCACCCAGGCCAACTGCTCGCTCCAGGTCGCTTGGTTCGATGATGCGACGCAACGCAACATGGCCTCCAGCTCCTGATTGGCCCTTTCGGTCTGACCATTAGTTTGGGGGTGGAACCCGGAGGACAAACTGACCTGAGCTCCCAATTCTGCACAGAACTCCTTCCAAACCCGCGAGGTGAACTGAGGGCCACAGTCGGAAACGATGTCCTGGGGTATGCCGTGGAGCCGAAACACATGCTGCGTCAGTAACTGGGCCGTCTCCAAGGCAGAAGGGAGCTTGGGCAGAGCAATGAAGTGGGCAGCCTTGGAAAAACGGTCAATAATGGTTAGAATGGAGGTGTTACCTGCAGAGGGAGGCAAGCCGGTGACGAAGTCCAGGGCGATGTGCGACCATGGGCGTTTTGGAGTGGGTAACGGTCGCAGGAGGCCAGAAGCAGGCGAGTTGGTGGTTTTGTTCCGTGCGCACACCGGGCATGCCGCAACATAGTTCTGGACATCGAGAACAAGAGAGGGCCACCAAAACAAACGTCGTAGAAAGGAGACAGTGCGATTTTTACCTGGGTGGCACGAAAACTTGGCAGTATGTGCCCAGTGAATGACCTGACTACGCGCTGTGGCCGGAACATATAGTCTCCCTTTCAGGCCCGTGCCAGGGTCGGGCTCCCGTCGCTGGGCGTCCCTGACCACCTTTTCAATCTCCCATGTTAGTGCACCCACAATGCAGGTGGGGGGCAGGATGGTTTTTTCCTTCTCGTCCTCATCGGTCACGGGTGCGAACTGGCGCGACAACGCGTCTGGCTTAGTGTTCCTAGAACCGGGCCTGTAAGTAATGGAGAAGTGAAAACGAGTAAAAAATAAGGCCCACCTGGCTTGTCGGGCGTTGAGGCGCTTGGCTGCCTGGAGATACGCCAGATTTTTGTGGTCCGTCCACACCACGAAAGGCTGCTCAGTGCCCTCCAGCCAATGTCGCCATTCCTCAAGGGCCCACTTGATGGCGAGCAACTCCCGGTCGCCCACGTCGTAATTTCTCTCGGCCTGAGACAACCTGCGGGAGAAGAACGCACAGGGATGCAACTTGCCGTCGATCCGTTGGGAGAGAACTGCTCCCACGCCCGAATCGGACGCGTCCACCTCGACGACGAAAGGCCGGCCGAGGTCCGCCTGGACGAGGACCGGAGCCGAGGAAAACAGGTGCTTGAGCCGATCAAACGCTTGCTGGGCTGCGGAGGCCCACTGGAAAGACAACTTAGGAGAAGTTAGGTTGGTTAGAGGAAGGGCTACCTTGCTGAAATCCCTGATAAAGCGGCGGTAGAAATTGGCGAAGCCCAGGAACCTCTGCACCTCCTTGCGGGTCTTGGGAATAGGCCATTCCACTACGGCTTTGACTTTGGCCGGGTCAGCTCGCAAACGCCCCTGTTCCACAATGAAACCCAGAAAAGAAACAGTTTCCACATGGAACTCACATTTCTCCGCTTTCACAAAAAGGCGGTTCTCCAATAGGCGCCGTAGAACCAGACGTACATGGTTGATGTGCTCAGTCTGTGACCTGGAAAAAATCAGAATGTCATCCAGATACACGAAGACAAAATGGTTAATAAAGTCCCTGAGCACATCATTAATCAGGGCCTGGAAGACCGCGGGGGCGTTAGTGAGACCGAAGGGCATCACTAAGTATTCGAAGTGCCCCAGGTGGGATTATTCTGTCACGGAAAAGAGGGACCCAGGCGCGGTTCTTGCTCACAGAAACACAGTGCGTTTATTTACAGTGAAACAGACAAGTCCAACAATCCATTCAAAAGTGCAATTTTCCAATCGTGCTCGTCCCTTGCTCCCAGTGCGTTCCGTGTAGTAACTCCCTTAGTGTGTGTGCTCCCCAACTCGCTTCTCCGCTCGCCCCTCCTGGAGGAAGAAGGAAAATCCAGCGTTAGCCACACGCTAGCCGAATAACACACTCACACTGCTCGCACAGACTATACCAGTTCGGAGTAATAATCCCACGTCGACTGTCGCCGTGAGTCCAGGTTAAATACCCCTTTCTAGCCTGGAGGAATGATTACCAACCACTGGTCAGGTAATCAGCTGCAGGTGGGCCGGCAACAGCGAAGAGGGACTCCCAATGACGACAGTCGCCAGGACACGCCTCTCCCACGGCGCGCACTTCCGTAAACAACCCCGAGGGCCAGGGAGGGAGAAGCAAACACATATACAGAAAACATAAACACAAGCAGGGTCGTCCGGAAAGGGCCGTCCGACCGTGACAGTGTTTTTTGTTGTTTTTGGGTTGTTATGTTTTTTTAAATGTCCAAAATAATAAAAAAACTTTAATTACAAAAAAAATCATCATCAGAAAAATGTTAATTTGATAAATGGCTGACCTGAGAAACTTTAAAAGTGTTTTCTGTTCAGGTTAAAGTTCTGCCTCAGTTCTTCAGGGAAAATAAAGATCTTCAGTTTTTTTTCTTTAGAGGAAGTTTACATGCAGCATTTGACAAGCTAAAAAACCTATCCCTGCGCTGAAACCTAAAGACTACACCAACGGAAGAAGGAGATCTGAAACACTAGCTTCCTCATAGAGACAGAGGGCTGGGATCTTTAACTATTTTCTCTGATAATTTTTCTGTTTTGGACCATCAGACTCTGTGTGTCCAGGAAAATCGTCTGTTAGATAATCAAACAAAAAGGACCAGCTCAACATTAAAACAAGAAGTTTGGACATTTTGTATCCCCTGGCACCAAAAGTCCAACAGATAAATAAAGCCTGCCTTATTTTTCCAAATGAATCCCACAGTCGTTTTTAACAGGATATCCTCCAATGTGAATATCAAATATGTAGGGCTGCTGTTTGCATTTGTGTCATGGATCGGCTGTGTGGCAGGCGGGAGGAGGACCCAATCGCAATATTCACAAACACGGGGATGAACTCAAAAGCAGCTTTATTGCTGACAGGCAGAACATAGGAAATACAGAACTCAACTAAACTGGGAATCAATAAACTAACACTCGTAGGGAGACACAGGGAATCCACACAGCAATGAGGGAGAACGCGACGCCGAACAGAGGGAGACGCAGACAGAAATACACAGAGGGTTAACGAGGAAAGTGGGAACACACGGGGAACACAGCTGACACAGATAACCATAACGAGACAGGGCGGGGTGAACATAATACTGACGGGAGACGGGCAGAGTCAAACAGGAAGTACACAGAGGTTCAGACAGGAGGAGAGAGCACGGGGAGAACACAGACATAACAGGCTGGGGAAAACATGGAATAAAACACGAAAGGGGACAAGGGCTCATGAATACATAGAGGGGCACACAGGGGGTGAGAGTCACAAAGGGAAAGCACACAGGGAACAACATAACAGGGCACTTCGGAAACAGAACCTAAACAGGGAACTGAATACAAAAATACAAGAGAACTTAGAATACTGGGCCAACCCGGCCCAGGACCATGACATCACCGCCCCCACAAGGGCTGGCCCCAGACAGCCCAAAACAGGAAACAAAAACGAACAACAGAAAACACAGGAGCACAAGACCACAGTCCAAATAAAGTTCAGGGGGCCGACCCAGAGCCCACCGGCACAAAAGTTCATGGGTCACACGGTCGGGGGGCCGACCAGGCGGGTGGCACAGGTAACAGAGCTGGTCCGGAGGCCGGCCGTACGCAAGGCAACGGCGGCGACGAAGGAGCAGACTGAGCAGTTCAGGGGGCCGACCGCGCGGAAGGCAACGGCGGCGACGAAGGAGCAGACTGAGCAGTTCAGGGGGGCGACCGCGCGGAAGGCAACGGCGGCGGCGAAGGAGACTGAGCAGTTCAGGGGGCCGACCGCGCGGAAGGCAGCAGCGGCGGCGAAGGAGACTGAGCAGTTCAGGGGGCCGACCGCGCGGAAGGCAGCGGCGGCGGCGAAGGAGGCGGAGGCGGAGCAGTTCAGGGGGCCGGCCGCGCGGAAGGCAGCGGCGGCGGCGAAGGAGGCGGAGCAGTTCAGGGGGCCGGCCGCGCGGAAGGCAGCGGCGGCTCTCCAGTGTCAGGCGTACTGGCCGAGGCCCGGTGGGCACAGGACCAGACGAGGCAGGACCAGACGAAGCATAGGCTGAAGCTGGACCAGGAGGAGCAGAAGCCGAAGACTCTGAGGCTGGGCCAGGCGAGGACGAAGACTCTGGGGCTGGGCCAGGCGATGCTGCAGAGGCTGAGGCTGGGCCAGGCGATGCTGCAGAGGCTGATGGAGGCTGAACGGGCCCCTCGGACCCTCCAGCGGAGACAGGAGGCTGAACGGGCCCCTCGGACCCTCCAGCGGAGACGAGGAGGTGCTGGCCGGGCTGAGCAGAGCCACCAGCGGAGACGAGGTGCGGGAGAGGTTCTCTTGAACCCCCAGCGGAGACGATGAGCGGCTGGAGGGGTCCTCCTGAACCCCCAGCGGAGACAGGTGCAGAGCCAGCTGGTGCAGAGACTTCTGGCTGAGGGGACGCTAACTGTGGCTGCACAGGGCGCGCAGTCGGCTTAGAAGGCAACGGCTGGGGCTGTGCAGGGCTAGATTAGATTAGATAGAACTTTATTAATCCCTCGGGTGGGTTCCTCTGGGAAATTCGATTTCCAAAAAAGCACAGCACCGACAGAAGTTACAGAATATTATATATATATATATATATATATATATATATATATATATATATATATATATATATATATATAAGTGGCCGGCATAGTGTACAGGAACATCTGTGCCGAGTATAACCTGGAAGTCCTGAGGTCAAAATGGGAGATGCCCCCAAGGGTGGTGGAGAATGACCGAGCTAAGATCCTGTGGGACTTCCAGATACAGACGGACAAAATGGTGGTGGCTAACCAACCGGACATAGTGGTGGTAGACAAACAGAAGAAGATGGCCGTAGTGATCGATGTAGCGGTTCCGAATGACAGCAATATCAGGAAGAAGGAACACGAGAAGCTGGAGAAATACCAAGGGCTCAGAGAAGAGCTCGAGAGGATGTGGAGGGTGAAGGTAACGGTGGTCCCCGTGGTAATCGGAGCACTAGGTGCGGTGACTCCCAAGCTAGGCGAGTGGCTCCAGCAGATCCCAGGAACAACATCGGAGATCTCTGTCCAGAAGAGCGCAGTCCTGGGAACAGCTAAGATACTGCGCAGGACCCTCAAGCTCCCAGGCCTCTGGTAGAGGACCCGAGCTTGAAGGATAAACCGCCCGCAGGGGCGTGCTGGGTGGTTTTTTATATATATATAAAAAAACACCCAGCACGCCCCTGCGGGCGGTTTATCCCTGCAGCACTACGGGCAATACCTACAACCACGATTACCGACACTAACAAGCTGATCTACAATACGGCAACAGTGATCAGTGAGATGCTTGGCTACAAGTTGAACAGCGACAAGGGGCAGTACCCTCCATGGAGAAGGAGGCTAGAGGGCAAGATCAAAGTAGCACGGAGGGAGGTTAGCCAACTAACGGAGTTGCAGAAAGGTGCGACAAATAAGGTGCCTAAGAAATACAGCAAGCTGTCCATACCTGAGGCCTTGGAAACTGCCAAGCAAAGACTCACAGCCTTGGCCAGCCGCTTGAGGAGGTACACCAGAGAGATAGAAGGCAGGAGAATAAACCAGCTGTTCTCCACAGAACCAGCAAAGGTGTACTCTCAGTGGCAAGGGAACAATAAGAGAACAGCGCCACCAAGGCTGGAGACGGAGCAATACTGGAAGAGCATATGGGAGAAGGATGCAACCCATAACGGCAATGCTCAGTGGCTAGAGGATCTGAGGGCTGACCACAGCGACCTCCCTGAACAGGGTCCAGTAACCATCACAGTGGCAGATATCCAAGAAAGGGTCTCCAGTATGAAGAGTTGGACAGCACCAGGGCCCGACATGGTTCACGCCTACTGGCTGAAGAAGCTGACTGCACTCCACGAGCGTCTGGCAGCACAAATGAACCAGCTGCTAGTTAACGAGAGACACCCGGAATGGCTAACTGAAGGCCGGACGGTCCTGATCCCCAAGGACCCCAAGAAGGGACCGGTCCCCTCCAACTACCGACCAATAACCTGCCTCAGTACTACATGGAAGCTCCTGTCAGGCATCATATCGGCTAAGATGAACAGGCACATGGGTCAATACATGAGCGGGACACAGAAAGGAATTGGCAAGAATACCAGAGGCGCAAAACACCAGCTACTGGTAGACAGAACAATCAGCCGAGACTGCAAGACCAGACTGACCAACCTGTGCACTGCCTGGATTGATTACAAGAAGGCCTATGACTCAATGCCCCACAGCTGGATACTGGAATGCCTAGAATTGTACAAGATCAATGGGACCCTAAGAGCCTTCATCAGGAACTCAATGGGGATGTGGCGTACAACACTAGAGGCCAACTCCAAGCCCATAGCACAAGTCACCATCAAGTGCGGGATCTACCAAGGAGATGCTCTGTCCCCACTGCTGTTCTGCATAGGCCTGAACCCCCTCAGTGAGATCATTAACAAGACTGGCTACGGATACCGACTACAGAACGGAGCAGTTGTCAGCCACCTCCTGTACATGGATGACATCAAGCTGTATGCCAAGAGTGAACGAGACATCGATTCACTGATCCACACTACCAGGCTATACAGCAATGACATTGGAATGTCGTTCGGACTGCAGAAGTGTAGTCGGATGGTAACAAAGAGAGGGAAGGTAGTCAGAACTGAGGGGATTGAACTACCAGAAGGCAACATTGCAGACATAGAGGACAGTTACAAGTACTTGGGGATCCCACAGGCGAATGGGAACCATGAAGAGGCCGCTAGAAAAGCTGCAACCACCAAGTACCTGCAGAGGGTCAGGCAAGTCCTGAGGAGTCAGCTGAATGGTAAGAACAAGATCCGGGCCATCAACACGTACGCCCTGCCCGTGATCAGGTACCCTGCTGGGGTAATAGGCTGGCCAAAGGAGGAGATAGAAGCCACTGACATAAAGACAAGAAAGCTCCTTACCATGCATGGAGGGTTTCACCCCAAATCCAGCACCCTGAGGCTGTACGCTAAGCGGAAGGAAGGGGGCCGGGGACTGGTGAGTGTCAGCACCACAGTCCAGGATGAGACAACGAACATCCAAGAATACATTAGGAAGATGGCCCCAACTGACCGAGTGCTCAGTGAATACCTCAGGCAGCAGAAACCCAAGAAAGAGGAGGGAGATGAGGAACCATCATGGAAGGACAGGCCCCTGCACGGTATGTACCACCGGCAGATAGAGGAGGTGGCTGATATCCAGAAATCCTACCAGTGGCTGGACAAAGCTGGACTGAAAGACAGCACAGAGGCACTAATCATGGCAGCACAAGAACAAGCTCTGAGCACAAGATCCATAGAGGCTGGGGTCTATCACACCAGGCAAGACCCCAGGTGCAGGCTGTGTAAAGATGCCCCAGAGACAATCCAGCACATAACAGCAGGGTGCAAGATGCTAGCAGGCAAGGCATACATGGAACGCCATAACCAAGTGGCCGGCATAGTGTACAGGAACATCTGTGCCGAGTATAACCTGGAAGTCCCGAGGTCAAAATGGGAGATGCCCCCAAGGGTGGTGGAGAATGACCGAGCTAAGATCCTGTGGGACTTCCAGATACAGACGGACAAAATGGTGGTGGCTAACCAACCGGACATAGTGGTGGTAGACAAACAGAAGAAGACGGCCGTAGTGATCGATGTAGCGGTTCCGAATGACAGCAATATCAGGAAGAAGGAACACGAGAAGCTGGAGAAATACCAAGGGCTCAGAGAAGAGCTCGAGAGGATGTGGAGGGTGAAGGTAACGGTGGTCCCCGTGGTAATCGGAGCACTAGGTGCGGTGACTCCCAAGCTAGGCGAGTGGCTCCAGCAGATCCCAGGAACAACATCGGAGATCTCTGTCCAGAAGAGCGCAGTCCTGGGAACAGCTAAGATACTGCGCAGGACCCTCAAGCTCCCAGGCCTCTGGTAGAGGACCCGAGCTTGAAGGATAAACCGCCCGCAGGGGCGTGCTGGGTGTTTTTTTTTTATATATATAAATACAGAGACAATATAAATAAAATATACGAAGGGGATAAATAGAATAAATAGGAATAAAAATAAAAATACAAGTGAATTGCACATTTCAAGTATTGAGGCTAACAGTCTGTCCAAGCTTTGTCAGCACGACGCTGTCCTCAACTGGCTGAGTGAGCTCACAAGAGCTTCTAGCAGAGGATGGCGGTGACTGGACGAGTTGCTGAACTACTGACTGATCAGGAAACAAAGTTACTAACTGAGCTAAGAACTGAACAAGCAATGGAAGAAACTGAGGTGACAACGGAGCGGATGACTGAGCGGGTAAATGAGCTGCTAACTGTGCCAAAGTCTGGACTGGTGACAAAACAAGAAACTGTGCTAATGACTGAGCTACAGACTGCGTTGTGGACAGGGATGCCAGGTGTAGTGGTAGGTGCGCTTGTGGTTGAGGTGACGGCTGAATGTCCATCAACCCCACCCGAGGGGTAGGTACGGGTGCCGGGACGAACGGAGCCTCTGCCAGGCTGGGGATAGGAGCAGGGACCAGCTGGACCTCAGCCACCCTCACCCGAGGAGCTGATACGGGTGCAAGGGAAAGCTGGGCCCGCGCTGCCCTGGTTGTAGGAACTGGAGGTGGAGAGCGACACATAGGAACAGAAACAGTGACTGGGTGAACTAAGTTGTTGGAGTCAAATACAGTGTCAGTAAACAGAGACTCATGGTGGGCTGGTTCTAGTATCTCTGCTGTACTTAAGTTGTCCATGTCATAATTAGCAGTTTTAGAAGGAGTGAGTCTAGGAGCAGCCACAGGTACTGGAGACCTCACACAAGCAGCGTCTGGACAACCTGAATGTGAGACAACACTACACACAGTCGTACAGGATGTAGCCCGAGACGAAGTGCACATAGAGTCCATAAAACCTGGCTGAAAAGCACGGCGCACAGAGTTAGACTGACATGACCGGGGAACAGAAAAGTTAACCTGTGCAAACAGCTCTGCAGTGCTCAAACTAAGATCTTTTGCCAGTCTCTGTATGGCAGATGAAACCTTGCGGCTCTTAACCTTAGCAGGCATTGAATACACAGTCTCAAGGAGTCCACAAGGAAAAACAGAAGCAGTTTCCTGCCTAGCAGGCACGAGAGGAGGTGGGTTTACACAGGTAGCGTCCGAGTTAGCACTTTCAAGTTGTGGCACAGAAAAAACCACAGCCTGAGAAACTGAAGGAGCAACACTGGGAGTCACAGATACAAGAGCTGGTTTAAAGATTACACTGTTCATGGCAGAGGAATGGCTACTAGTCTCTGTGTCACCTGGCTCAGGCAGAACGCTAAGCGTAGATGTTAAGTTGGCTGGCTCAGCAACACAGGTCTTGTTCTTAGTAACTCTCTGAGGAGCCGCGAAGGCAGTGGCTGGTTGAGGAGTAGGCTGAGAAATATCAGGAATGTCTAAAGACAAAATAGGCTGGAACATGAAACAGTCACTAGGAGGAGCATTAGCTATAGAACACATAGTCTCTGATGGTTTGTGCTCCTCAGCATGCACCGTTATATCTAGAGCTAATGATGCTACCGGTGTATGGCTGAACTCTGACCGGGAAACCCTAGAGTCCAAGGGCGGAGTAACACAGTTCTGCGGGGCTACAATGCTAGTAGCAGTGTGTAGATGAGTCTGGTGAGAAATAACAGTCTTAGGTTCAGTTACCTCCACGGGTGACACCGTCATATCTGCTAAACCAAAGGAAATGCTGCGAGCGTTTCCTGAATCAGAGGGCTCAAAAACACAGGGGTTACCAGCGAGAGCACCAGGTGAATGATCGGGCACGGAGGTGCCTCGCTGTATAGTGTCCCTGGAGTCCAAAAAAAAGGGAACAGAATTATCCAAGTCCGGTGTCAAAAAAAACAGCGCCACTCACGATTGTGCATGAGTTATGGAGTCCGGGATCCGAAGGCTCGGGCTGAGAGTGTGACACACGGTCACTCTCTCCCAGGGGTGAAAACTGCTCCGCTGCTCGGGAACGGCGACGGCGGGGATGCCGTTTTCTCCGGGAAGGGGGAGGAGACGAGCCGGGCCGTCAGCAGGCCGGGCTGAACATCCTCCGGCTCTTCGTACAGGAGCGACTGCTCCGGGAGGACGCCTACAGTGGAGACGAGGAAGTCCTGGATGTGGGGGCGGAGCGCGCCGAATAGCCACGGGAGTCCGGACACCATCCGCTGTAGACGGACGGCTACGGTCTCCCGGTACTCACCCTCGGGCAGCGCCACCCACTCCTGACAGTGATACTCCACTGTATAAATCAGATCCTCCCGGAGGTCAGCGGAGGGGTTGTGAATCGCTGGGTCCATGTCATGGTCGCGTTCTTCTGTCATGGATCGGCTGTGTGGCAGGCGGGAGGAGGACCCAATCGCAATATTCACAAACACGGGGATGAACTCAAAAGCAGCTTTATTGCTGACAGGCAGAACATAGGAAATACAGAACTCAACTAAACTGGGAATCAATAAACTAACACTCGTAGGGAGACACAGGGAATCCACACAGCAATGAGGGAGAACGCGACGCCGAACAGAGGGAGACGCAGACAGAAATACACAGAGGGTTAACGAGGAAAGTGGGAACACACGGGGAACACAGCTGACACAGATAACCATAACGAGACAGGGCGGGGTGAACATAATACTGACGGGAGACGGGCAGAGTCAAACAGGAAGTACACAGAGGTTCAGACAGGAGGAGAGAGCACGGGGAGAACATAGACATAACAGGCTGGGGAAAACATGGAATAAAACACGAAAGGGGACAAGGGCTCATGAATACATAGAGGGGCACACAGGGGGTGAGAGTCACAAAGGGAAAGCACACAGGGAACAACATAACAGGGCAACTCCGGAAACAGAACCTAAACAGGGAACTGAATACAAAAATACAAGAGAACTTAGAATACTGGGCCAACCCGGCCCAGGACCATGACAATTTGCATAATATCTCTAAAGTTAGAAACATCCTGTCTCAGAGTGATGCTGAGTTGCTGATGCAAGATTTGCGTTAAACGTCGCAAATCTCTCACATCTCAAAACACCGCCGTCACTCCTAAAACTTCCCCCTTCCTAAACAACTAAATGTCATGTTGCCATATCATTTTTTGATTGGTCCACATGGTACATTTTTCCACCAATAGGAAAGGGCGGGGTTTTTTGGTTTTGTTTTTGCTCACAGGCTTTCGAGCGTTTTCCTTATAAAACGCCGTTTTTACCGTTTCTTCCCGCAGTAAATATAAACAACGACAGTATTCAGGAAGAAAAACAAACATTGCAGATATTTTATCATAACTCTGGTTTTACGTGGCCGATCAACACAATTTAAAAACTGGTATAAAGTCCACACTTTGTCCGTCAGTTGATCCGTCTGTCCTGCTCACATCTCCAATGGTTGTACACGTTGTCATTAACGTGGCTTCACTCCACATCAGCCGCTTTGCTCGCTAAAACACCGGTGTCGGCACATAAGGACGCTGTCATAGCCTGTCAACCACGTTGATTAGCTGCGTATATGCGAATGTGAATCCCATCATTGGCTGGACTATGGGATAAGGTGGCATCGCAGATTTTCTGTGTGCAGAGACCGTGACAGCAGTGCGCAATTGCGCACGTGCGCAGCTTAGAGGAAACATTTACAATACACACATGGTTCTTAGTTTAAAGAAAGACTTTCTACAACTTCAAGCACATTTCATATGGAGACTGCACAAGATTTTCTCCTTTCTACGTCTTTTTATATCCATTCACTGGGATCCAAATCATCTTCCACCATCAATGCAGCTGCTGAACAAAAGCACAGGAGGAAGAAAGAACAAAGATACGCTGTGGAAGAGAGCCAGAGTATTAATAACTCATGATTAAACACATCAGGAGTGAAAAAGCTGGGTGCAGAAGATGCACCCAGTGCATGGGAAACCTACAGACAACTAAACCTATTGCAGCATATCTGGCTCCGAATCTACTTTTAAATATCCTAGGAAGCTTTCTGTGAAGGTTCTCAGTCATCCAGGTCATGGTTATCAAAGGAGTTTGGAAAGAAAAGCATCTGGACTTCTTTAAGGTTCTTGAATATGTTTCATCCGAGAAGCTTCTTCAGTTCAAAGACCAACTGGTGTAGACTCACAAAATTTTTAGTCCCATTGGGAGAATCCTTAAGGGGTCGCTGACCCACTATTGATCACCTATCTAATCACATGAGCCAAGGTTTGAAAACAGGAGTGGGTCACTATCAGCCAAGTTTGTGAGACCTAGACCCACCCTGTTATGTGACTTACTGAGGTCAAATAGCACAGAATGTGAGTGGGCGTTAAGGCGTCTAGGAAGGGTCTCAAACCGGACTATAGATGGCATGCCAAGTGAGGAGAAAACGAGAGCAGGAAAGCCACAGGTAAGACAGAAACCCACACCTGAGAGAGCGAATTGCTCGTCTACATTTAACTGTTTTACTATCTGGTGCAGATTTTTTATTCTTTACTCTTTTTTTGAGATGATGGGAGCAGGCACAGGCCGTATGGAGACAGAATCGTGCTATAGAAAGTTTTCAGTGCTTCACCCTCGATGCAGGCTGATGTTTGCTGATGTCGCTGTGCAAGTTTTAAATACTGTCATGGTCCTGGGTCGGTGACCCAGCGCTTTTAGTTTGTTATCATTTTCTAGATGATGATTGTTTAAGTTCTGTGTTATATTCGGTCTGCCTCTGAGTCTGCGTCTGTATCTGTCTGTCTATGGTGTCACCCCATCTGTTTGTGAATCTGTCTGTTTAGTTCAATGTCTTGTCTGGTTCCATGTGTCTGAGTTTCCTGTTTTATTGTGAAGGTCCGTGTCGTATGTGAGTGTGATCAGTTTACGTTTCCCCTGTCCCGTCAGCCCAGATTCCTCCCAGCTGTGTTGCCCTCCTGTCTCTCATCCCCTGATTACTGGTGTGTGTATTTAAGCCCTGTGTGTTCTCCTGCCTGTTGCTGGTTCGTCTGTGTAACTCCGTGTCAGTCTGTTACCCTGTGTTCCACCTGGTCCTGGTCTGCGTCTCTCTGCTTCTCATCCCGTTGTCGTATGCTCCCAGGTCTGTTATTTTTAGTCCTCCCAGTTTAGGTGTCTTTAGTTATTTGTTATGCCCCACTGTTTGTTTGCCACTACACCTCTGTAAATAAAACCACCGGTATCTCATCCACTGCCTGCATCTTGGGTCCTTCTTCCAACTCCACACGGCTCGCCATCGGCAGCCGTGACAAATACATCTTTCGAACTTTCAGATTTGATCAATTCTTCATCACAGAGTCGTTCATGATCACAATGGCATCTGAGGGGGGTCTCCCAATGAATTATCCTCATTATTAAACACAATCATGTTGCTGTAATGGTAACACTGCTGACTTTAGACTTTAGTCCAGTACACATCAAAAGCTTATCAGCATCAGCAGGAACTATGGATTGAACGTAGCACACATAAGTTTTACTTTGTGGTTTTAATTATATCTAGTGTACTTGATTCTCCATCATGTGACTGATTTCACCTGTAAATGTGTCCATGGCTCGGCCCAGTGTGATATGACACCTGAGGAACAGAATGGGGAGAAGGAACTTTGAATTATGAAATAGCTACACTTTAATGTAAGTTTCATTAAAGTGTTTGCAGGTCCAACTGATAAAGCATGAATGTTAAATTGTGTCAACCTTTATTTCAGAATTTAGTTTAATGACTGAATGTTCAGTCAACAACAGGTGATTGTGAGTCATCAAAGCGAGCACTACTGTCTGTCATCATGAAAACCTGAACAAATGTCAAACTGTCGGTGTGAACATTTCTGGCCAGACTCAACACGTGGAGTTCGAAGTGACTTCTGTGTGGATTAAAGCTCGAATAAAATCTTTTCACCTGAAAAATTTGATTTGATATAAATATTTTGGAGTTCTTAAAAAACTTTACATTAGATCTCCTTTTAAGTATTAACTTAATTAATTAATTAATTTCTTTTTCTTTCTTTTTCAGCTATTTATTTATGAGTGACTTATGTATGTATGTATATATATGTATATATTGTACTATTCTTAGTGTATTGTCTGTCTTGTCTTAATGTTGGTTTATAATGGAGCACTGTAACAAAAAATAATTTCCCCCAGGGATCAATAAAGTATTCTGATTCTGAACAAACATGTTGGATGTCAAAGCACTTTAGTCACCAGCGGTGTGTTTTTCATGTAGCATCAATATGATGATTGAGGTGTTAATGTTAATTAGACTTAGGCACACATGTTTGCTTGCATCACATTTCTCCTGATGAATTTAAACATCTAGTTTTCAACTATAAAAGCAAAAACTCTGAGCTGAAAACATCAGAACCACCGACTCACATCATAATCGTCTGAGCCGCAAACAGAGCCTGAACTGATGCCAGCCATGGACTCGGGTAAGACATCTGGGCTTCCACCACGAGAAGGGGCCGCTGCTTTATGCAAAGTAAACCGATGTTTAACAAAGTCTGAAACTGTCTGTCTGTCAGTCGTCCTCCTGCTGTCGGTCGTGTGTTTGGGCGTCTCCTCTCAGCAGATCACAGACAGCCAGCGTTTGTTCTCCATTGCAGTCAACAGAGTCACGCACCTGCACCTGCTCGCCCAGAGACTCTTCTCGGACTTTGTAAGCCTGCAGTAGCTCAGACAGACAAGAGTTCACCAATACCTTCATCAACAATCTTTCTTCTTTCTGAAAAAGACTAAATGTAATGCACAGGACAGAAACTATGTTCAAAATGTGTTCAACAAAATGTTCTGCATATTCAACGTGTGCAGTGAGTTTAGATGCACACAGACATATGGATACACTTCAGATTTGATGTCAAGGGAACTGAGACACTTTGTGAACTGTCACTGGTAAAAACACAGCAGACGTTTACACTTTACATTTTAGTCACAGTCAGCTATAATCTCAGGATATTCAGTTAAGAATTATGAAACGATATTAAAATTTGCTGTCAGAACTAACATTGGAATAAAACATGGGTATTCCTGTGTATTTTTTGTATTTTTGTATGTACCTGTGTATTTTTGTGTGTCATAGGAGAGCTCTCTGCAGACAGAGGAGCAGCGTCAGCTCAACAAGATCTTCCTGCAGGATTTCTGCAACTCTGATTACATCATCAGCCCGATTGACAAACACGAGACGCAGCGCAGCTCGGTCATTAAACTACACAGTACTACGCAACACTGCACAGCAGTACACAGTACTACACATGCGCAAATCTTCTGAAGCTGTTGTCTGCTTATTGATGGGTCACAGGTCCTGAAGCTGCTGTCGATCTCCTATCGACTGGTCGAGTCCTGGGAGTTTCCCAGTCGCTCTCTCTCTGGAGGTTCCTCTCTGAGGAACCAGATTTCACCAAGGCTGTCTGAGCTTAAAACGGGAATCTTGCTGCTGATCAGGGTGAGAAGATAAATTCCACAAACATATTGCTCCATGTATGGTACCAATGCAACTAACCACCTGACCCTACAGGCCAATCAGGATGAAGCAGAGAATTATCCTGACAGCGACGCCCTCCAGCACGCTCCTTACGGAAACTATTATCAAAGTCTGGGAGGCAACGAATCACTGAGACAAACTTATGAATTGCTAGCTTGCTTCAAGAAGGACATGCACAAGGTGAGGCAGTGGATAATGGTGATGTCACTGTGATGATGACAATGATGTAATGATGGTGAAGATGACATTTGTGTTACAGGTGGAGACCTACCTGACGGTGGCTAAATGTCGACTCTCTCCGGAAGCAAACTGCACTCTGTAACTCCACCTGATATTGATACTGATACTTGCTCTGTAGCCCCGCCCTCATGTTAGCAAACTCTGCTTACATGTGTTAGCATTAGCAATAGCATAATAATAGCAGTGGTAATCATGACATCGTAAGTTTTTCTGACATAACTGTGATGCAAGGTGTGAACAGGAAATGATGTCATTCTGTGAAATAAATGTGTTGCATTTATATGTAGTCTGTTCTTTCTGGTTTATTTGGGGGATTTATTCTTTATGCTGTGACTTCTTACACAGAAACACACGCTGACGTAAGCTGAGGTCCATATCGATGGCAGAAAAACTGACTCGAACACTTCAGCTTAGAAATTATCTTCTCATGGCCTCTGACAGTGGACTCATCTCTGTGCTTGTCCTGCTAGACCTCAGTGCAGCGTTCGATACTCCATAATATCCTATTAGAGCGATTAGAACATGCTGTAGGTATTACAGGTACTGTGCTGCAGTGGTTTGTATCATATCTACCTAATAGACTCCAGTTTGTGCATGTAAATGGAGAGTCCTCTTCACACCCTGAGGCTAATTATGGAGTTCCACAGGGTTCAGTGCTAGGACCAATTCTGTTTACATTATACATGCTTCCCTTAGGCAGCATCATTAGAAGACATAGCATACATTTACACAACTGACAGGGGAGACCAAGCAACCATGGAACAGACAAAAACCAGAATATTAAGAACACCAGCAATAAAACCAAAAGACTAGAAATGATAAATACTGACAAAATCAAAGTTATATAGTAATAATAATAATGTATACTTTAGAATAGAATAGAATAGAATTCAACTTTATTGTCATTGCACATGCACAGGTACAGGGCAACGAAATGCAGTTTGCATCCATCCAGAAGTGCTTTAGTGATATAGATATATTACAATATATATTAGCAATAATATAGATATGTGAGTATATTACAGAAATGGGTCTATTATGGTATGTTATAATGTACACGGTATGAAGTATGTTGTGAATATTCTATAACTATAAGTATGTACAGGCTGTAGTGAGTACAAGCTATGTACAGGATATGAACAGGATATAAATATGAAAAACTATACAGAATATGAAATAAATAACTTTACAGAATCTGGGATATACAGCTATACAGAAATGGGAACTATGCAAGTTGTAAACAGTTGTAGGATTAAAGATTATCGAATGTACAGAATGATTATTTACACAGAGCTATACAGTAGTGCAGTTAAGATAAGTGAGGGTGTAGATAGTTTCTACAGAGGCTATATAAAGTGCTAGTGGTTGTGAGTGGTGGTTCAGTCCATGTTATTATTGTGTGTTTGAGGGTACAGTTGTCCATTGTGGGTGTGTGTATGTTCAGTCCATGAGTTTAACGTGGGTCAGATGTCAGGAGGCAGAGTTCAGGAGTCTGACAGCTGTGGGGAAGAAGCTGTTCTGGTACCTGGTGGTCTTAGTCCGGAGGCTCCTGTGGCGCCTCCCAGAGGGCAGGAGGGTGAAGAGTCCATGTGATGGGTGACTGGGGTCTTTGATGATTTTCCCAGCCCTTTTCAGACACCGCTTCCTGTAGATGTCTTTTATGGCAGGAAGTGGTGCTCCGGCGATGCGCTGGGCAGTTTTCACGACCCTCTGCAACGCCTTCCGGTCCGAGGCAGAGCAGTTCCCGTACCAGACTGTTATACAGTTGGTCAGGATGCTCTCGATGGTGCAGCGATAGAAGTTCACCAGGATGTCTGAGGACAGGTGGTTCTTCCTCAGAGTCCTCAAGAAGAAGAGGCGCTGGTGAGCCTTCTTGACCAGCTTGGAGCAGTTGGTCGTCCAGGTGAGATCCTCGGAGATGTGGACTCCCAGGAACTTGAAGCTGCTCACACGCTCCACAGCCGTCCCCTTAATGTGGATGGGTGGATGTGGGTCAGCATTCCTCCTGTAGTCCACGATGAGCTCCTTGGTCTTCTCGGTGTTAAGCAGCAGGTTGTTTCTGTCGCACCACTCAGCCAGACGATCCACCTCCTCCCTGTAGGCGGCCTCATCGTTGTCACTGATGAGGCCAATCACCGTGGTGTCATCTGCAAACTTAATGATGGTGTTGGAACCATCAGCAGGTCTGCAGTCGTGGGTGAAGAGGGAGTAGAGGAAAGGGCTCATCACACAGCCTTGTGGTGTTCATTGTGATGTTAGATGAGCAGCGGTTATCCAGCCGGACATGTTGGGGGCGGTTGGTCAGGAAGTCCAGTAACCATTTGCAGATGAGGGAACTGATACCCAGGTCTGTCAGTTTCCTGATGAGTTGTGAGGGGTGGATTGTATTGAATGCTGAACTGAAGTCTATAAACAGCATTCTGGCGTAGGTGTTGTTGTTGTCCAGGTGTGAGAGGACAGAGTGCATTGCGATGGAGACTGCATCCTCTGTGCTCCTGTTCCGGCGGTATGCGAATTGGTGGGGGTCCAGGGTGGGGGGGAGACAGGATTTGAAGTGTGCTAGGACCAGTCGCTCTAAGCACTTAGTGATGATGGGGGTGAGTGCTACTGGGCGGTAATCATTGAGGCAAGATGGGTTGGAGTTTTTGGGTATCGGGACGATGGAGGTGGATTTGAAGCAGGCCGGTACCACAGCGTGGGCCAAGGACAGATTGAATATGTCTGTGAGCACTCCTGCAAGCTCCCCAGAACACGCTCTGAGAACACGCCCGGGGATGCCATCAGGACCTGCAGCCTTGTGGACATTGATCCTGCTCAGCACCGCTCCTACATCGGTGGGGGAGAGAGTCATAGGTTGGTGGTCTGGCGTCATGTCTGCTTTGGTTGTGGTTGTGGGGTTCCCTCGCTCAAAACGAGCATAAAAGTTGTTGAGCTCGTTGAGGAAGGAGACATCAGAGGATGCGGGGGAGGGTTTGGTGGTCCTGTAGTCTGTGATGGTCTGGAGTCCTTGCCACATGCGTCGGGGGTTGGAGTTGGAGAAGTGTTCTTCTACCTTCTTTTTGTAATGGTGTTTGGCTTTTTTGATGCCCTTCTTTAGATTAGCCCTGGCTGTACTGTAGGCGTGTGCATCTCCTGACCTAAAGGCAGTGTTGCGGGCCTTCAGGAGGAGACGAACATCCCGGTTCATCCAAGGCTTCTGGTTGGGGTACATGGTGATCCGTTTCTGGGTGGTGACACTGTCTGTGGTTTTGGAGATGTAATCCAGTACAGATGAGGCGTACTGGTCCAGGTCTGTGTGGGTGAACATATTCCAGTCTGTGTTTTTAAATCTGTCCTGGAGCACTGCGTCTGTCCCCTCTGGCCACACTTTAATTGTCCTCACAGCAGGTTTCACACGTTGGATGAGTGGTGAATACCGAGGTGTGAGGAACAGGGAGAGATGGTCCGATTGTCCAATGTGGGGGAGGGGTGTGGCTTTGTAGGCTCCAGCCAGGTTGGAATACACATGGTCTAAAGTCTTGTCTCCTCTGGTGTGGCAGGAGACATGTTGGTGGAATCTGGGGAGGACTGTCTTTAAGTTGGTGTGGTTGAAGTCGCCAGCAACAATAAAAGCAGCCTCGGGGTGTTTATTCTGGTGTTTGTTAATGGCTGCAGAAAGTTCTTTCATGGCCAACCTAGCATTAGCGTCGGGGGGTATATACACGGCAGTGAGTATGATCGAAGTGAATTCTCTGGGGAGATAATAAGGTCTGCATTTGACCATTAAAAACTCCGCATTAGGTGAGCAGTGACTCTCAGTAGTAGTGGAGTTCATGCACCAAGCATTGTTAATATAAATGCACAAACCTCCACCTCTGGTCTTGCCGGAGTCATCTGCTAGCCTGTCGGCTCGGTGTGTGTGGCGTCCTGCTAACTCGATAGCATTGTCCGGGCAGCTGTTGTTCAGCCATGTTTCGGTGAAAAACATGACATTTGAGTCCATAATCCGTCTGTTGTTAGTGATGGAGAGCCGTATCTCATCCATTTTGTTTGCCAGAGAATGGACATTGGCGAGAAAAATACTGGGTAAAGGCAGCCGGTGTGGTGTTAGCTTTAGCTTAGCCCGTAGCCCTCCGCGCCTACCTCGCCTTTGTTTACGATCTCGGCGCCGTCTGCGTGCACTTCCGCCCAGCCGGGGAGAGTGGGCAGCCTCCGGTGTTCTGGAGATCTCTGGGATGAGTCGGAGATCGGCGATAAAACTGTTGGAGTTGTGAGTCCAGATGTCCAGAAGCTCTTGTCTGCTGTAGGTCAGCAACGCACAGCAATTCTGGACGAATAATCCGGTTAAAAGTAGATAAAAAACCGCTAAATAGCAGATTCTGGAGAGACACTGAGCCTCGCGTTGTTCACGCGCCGCCATCTTGGATCATTTATTGATCCCCGTGGGGAAATTCCTCTCTGTGTTTAACCCATTCACTCTGTGAAGCAGTGGGCAGCCATCGGGTGCCCGGGGAGCAGTGTCTAGGGATGGTATGTTGCTGAGGGGTACCTCAGGGTAGCCGTTCAGTGGATTCGAATCCCCGACCTTTTGATCATGGGACCACCACAATAAGATAAGATAGATAAGATAAGATAAGATAGAACTTTATTAATCCCTCGGGTGGGTTCCTCTGGGAAATTCGATTTCCAAAAAGCACAGCACCGACAGAAGTTAC